>NW_019102045.1:0-224281 GCF_001856785.1 Myzus persicae | reverse complement strand
CCCCCCCCCCGACTCTTGCTATGGCCCGACCACCGATCGTTCCCCTTACCCCTCACCGTCATGCGTCGACCCTGCTACGACATGTCGGCCCCACGCCGGTCGGTCGCTATGGATACACGCAATGACGTCACCGGCAATACGCCACATCAATCACGACCGGCCCCGCCGCCAGCGACAATCGCCACCCAGGGCGATGGAAGTGGCGGTCGTGACTCGGCGGGTGGGTGGTGGGAACCATGCGTAAAAACTGCTCATGGGATAATGTTTCCGAAAAAAATAAAATTAATTGTATATTTATTATACGATTCAATTCTTCGTCCATCCGTCCAGCTCCTCACCCCGCACCCCGCACACCCGCGACAACCACTGCCGCCGCCGTCACTGCAGTAGTTTCTCTCGACGCCAACGCGCCAAACCCTCACCTCGCGTAACGTCTATCCTGCGGTGGCAGATGGAGGGGGAATAGGGTTTAAGGTCGATATGACTCGAGATGATAAAATGAAAAAAAAATTTCAATAACATTTACTTTAATTATTACGACAAGGATGAAGGTGAGAGAACTATATTATACTACATAAGTTTCGGAGATACAACAATATATTATTATATTTTTAATAACCGTTCTTAGAAAAGTTTTATACGTCCCGTAACGAGCAAATACCTTTATTGTTCTGGTGTAGACCGTGGTCCGTGATACACCACCTCAGCTACATTGCTACTCATCCAAAGGGTTGTATAAGGCGATCGTTTTCAAAAAACACAAAATATATTCCAGTGTGATAATGTCGTTAAACTATAACGAGTAGGTACGGTCTCTCTTCATTTTAAAAAAACATATTTTCATGAGTCTACCTTGTAACGTCCACTTGCAGCAGTAAACAATAATAACACTTTTCGTAATGTAATATATTACATTTTATACTATTATATTATGTAGGGCGTGGCCGGAATTCTGTTTAAGTGCATACATAAAGTCGAAGGTTGGCGAGTAGTTACGATGTACAAAACGGTTTGAAAAAAATTATAATTAATACAATTCCAACGACTTTATAAGGATAATTAATAACAATAATATTTTATTTTATTTATGCATATAATATTATAATCAACCATGGTTTGAGATAACTGAAAGATGTCATTTTTGGATACACACTGCACATTTAATGCAGGAAAGCTTTAGAAAAAAAAGTATGTACAATTTTAAATAAGGTATTTTATTCAAAATTATAAAGTTATAACGAATAAATCTGATATTTTTTTAAAAGTTTTTTTACGATGGTGAGTTATCATGATTTTTTAACCCATGTTTTTAAACCAGTTAATAATATGATCAGTGATCTCAAACTTTATTTTGATGTATGAATTGCAAATATGTATTGGATTTATAGTTATTTATATTTCATAAGCATTAAGAGTTCGGAGCAAAGTATAATATTGCAGTTAAATTTCGTGGAGCATTTACTTACACGAACCTACTATTTTAGTTTAATTTAAGTACTTGTGCTTAAAAATTGGATGGTTCGATACTCGACAGTAATATTAACATTTTCTGAGTATGATATAATATATTATATACCTACCATATAAAATCTCATTAAAAAATATAAGACAAAAGAACACTCAAATATAAAAATAAAAAAGTACAAGTCCTTTGCTAAAATATATTATAATAGTGGGTGTGTAATACTATGTACTATGCAGGAATCAACTTAAAATAGATATACATTAAAAGAATACATTTTTTTTCTCGATAACGAATCGACAGGAATTCTGATTCTTGAGTGTTCCGACTTAAAATAATCACCCTGCATACACATGAGACTGTTAGTTGATAGAAGATTGCCCCGTTGAATTATATATATAGTAAACAGCCATGCTGTTATTACACGCATCTGCAGGATTGTAACGGGCTTAGATAAAAACACACATATTATATAAATATTAAATGAGTGAGTGTGTGTGTGTGTGTGTAGTTTATTATAATACGAGAGAACGAAAAATTACTATTCAGCGCCTCCGGGACGTAATTATTTATAAAAAATCGTCCCGGTCAAGACGTAGGTATACAAGCGGTGTTTATATTATCGCCGACCTGCCGCGAATCTCTACGAACTGTTCAAATATTTAATGGCACCTACACAGCTTCGTTGCCACTGTGACCCGCGTCTGAGTTCATTTTGAGCGCATACAGGTCATAGGTATACAATACATGTACCTACATAAAATATTATATATTATGTATGTATATATATATATATATATATCGAACTGCTGAAATTATATAGTGAAGCAACTCAAAAGATGCTAATTACTCAAAAGACATAAATTCCTAGAAAGTAATCAGAAATTTAAGATTTTGAACGTATATAATACAAAAGAATTTTAATTTAATTCTCATGCTATTTTGAATAAGGTATTAAAACAAAATTTGGTTATTACATAAGTACAATGTATATCGATATCATACTTGATCACGTTGAACTATTCGTGTATCTTTGTTGTACCTGCATCTTTGTTGGTAAATTTCTGAAAAACACAATATAAGAACATTCATACGTTCTCTTTTCGTCTTGCGATATTAAAATTGAAAATTTAATCACCCGGGAAATATTATCGATCGCAAAACTGTTATACGTATTGTATTAATAAATTCCACAAATGTTGTGTTTTCTTTAAGGATAATATTACATATTATAATAATAATGTATAAAGTATAAGCTATAAACGTATTATGCATCGTACCCGCCTGCAATCACTCACATTATTACAATATACGAGCAAACACCTATCAGGAACGATAATGATTTGAATTGAAAGCAGTATTATTTTTTCAAAATATTTTTTTCTTGAACCACTTGAAAAAACGGATTCTAAATAACTTTTTTGTACTGGAAATAATATCGCAATGTTATTTATCAAGTTCACGACTATGAACAATAATAAAATCATAAGTCTTGAATCATAAAATACTTTTTGTTGTAGGTACATTTTGTTTTAAATATTTTAGTACCTTCGCATAAAAACTTAACATTAAAGCTACAGGTTAAGGTATAATATATATCTTAATCAAATTCCATACTCTTTACAAAACTTTTTGGAGTTATGGAATATAAAAATTTTATCTACTTAAAATAGTAAAGATAATGTTAAAACCTTAAAACATTCCAGCTAAAACACGCTGTTAGGTATTAAAATATGTGAATATCACGAAAAATAAGCTCATTACCTATAAATTGAGCAAGATTATAGTTATTAGGTAATAGGTAGTGAATTTTAATTATAACACTAAATAATTAAATTGGGGTTAAATTATTCCAAAACTTTTTAATTAGTGAGTATACACCTGTTTTTATGTTGCTTGTTTTTTGTATTCGGAATAAATTCAACCATAATATTTTTACTAGAAAAAATAGTAATCTTTTACCACATTTTTCATAAAATATAATTATATTTTACCATACACAAATTACACACCAGGGCAAATAATTTAAACTACTTATTATAGTTATTATCTTTTAACTTATATTAAGCATTGGATTTTATAAAAAACCTTAAATGTTTTTTAATTTTTCGATTGGTTGTATTATTTATGTATAATTTTTAGTCTGTATTAGATAGTTCCCACAAATTTAAAATTTGAACCCACTAGTGTTCAACCATTTCGTTGTATAATTTTTCCTGGAAAATTAATAGGTATCACATTTTGTACTTACTAATTTATAAGTGTATAAAATGAGCATTATTTAATAAATGGACATTGCACAAAATTAATTTTGAAAAATCATTAATTTAAAAATCTGCCATATCGCTTTCTGTAAATGTATAATAATATTATAATGAAAACAAAACATCATTCATAACAAATTGTAGCTAATCCAATATTTCACGTTTGGCATTTTTCTTGTAAAGTTTAGTTGTAATAAAAAAGGCACATTTTAGACGAACGTAAAGCTATAAAATTTGGGACAAGTCGCTTATTTAAATAGTTGATAGACAAAATTGACCAGATGCGTCAAATATGGCTCATAATTGGAAGAATTTTATGAATCGTGACCAAATAATACATTTTAATAAAAAATATGAGAATTATTCAGAAATCAAGATTATCTACGCGTTCAATAGGCATATTAAATAATTATTCGATTCGAGGTTCATCATATGTCTGTGAGCACAATATGTCTATGCATACTTATAAACATATTTATATACAGCTTAAATTGTAATTATTTTAAATCTATAAACTCATATTTGTTCTGAGTACCCAAAAGGCCAATACTCGAGTGTTAAAAAATGTACACATAGAAAAAACATTTAGCATTCAATTTTATTTTGAAAGAATTATAATTTTTCATTAGATTATTTTTAAGTGTTTTATAAACTGAATTTATCAAAACTGCACTCTATTTAAAATTATCTTTTATATAAGATCTGTTTGTTTTATTATTATATTGAGTAGTTATTTGGTTAATGTACAAAATTTGGTCGAGTTTTTATTTCTTTAACTTATAATGATGTTATATACAATGTTAATGTTCCTATACATATTATATGCTTTCAAATTATTTGTTATTTTTAAATAAGAGTAATATGATAAATAAATACATATAGCAGTTTATATCCTTAATTTATAAAGTCAAAGGAACTTTTTTCAATTTAAAAACTACTTCAAGTCAGATTTAATAAAGTTACTCTCCATTGTACTCAATAAGCTATCTACTCCAACGCTCACACATACACACACATATATATTATGTGTACATATGTGAGTGTGTGCGTATATTGTTTATGGATTGTTTCTTTTGTCTCTGTTTTCCGTCGACACAATCACAACTATCCAATTCTATTAGTCCCAATCTGTCTGAATGTGCGAATCCCAAAATGTCTTGGCTGTTATCTCTATTTTTCGTTATATTATATATATATTTTTGGTAATCATGGACGGCTGTTTTATTTTATTCAAATCAAAATTTTATTACTCTAGCGTTTAAACAAAAGCAGACTGCACATTGTATAAAATAAAATTTGAACAATATCTGATGTCTATTCTGGGCATGTTCAAACAATTTAATATACAAAAATTAAAAATCATTTTCCTTTCGATTATTATAATAATATACTTGAAATAGATATTTATTTGTATTATTTAAAACTTATATTTCAACTAAATTAATAAGCATTAATAAATGTATGGTTATTTGCATATAAAATCAATATAAACCACAAAAAATACTTAAACATCATCTAAATGTTCCAAACATTATGCACAATAATAGATAGCCGCATTATTATAAGGTTTTTATAATTTCCTAGAAACACTGTTTTAATAGTCTGATCGTCCCAACAAAATAAATGAAATTAAATGAAATAAAATATTTCAAACGACTTCTTATATTATTAAACGATATAATGCGTAGGTATATTCGCTTTTTGTTTAATTGTAGGCATTGAATATTTTTCAGTATTATCGTGAAACAATTCACTTAAAACATCTACAAGTTCATAAAATAGATAGAAAAACGTTTAACGGCTCTAGAAGTTTATCTAATTTAATCGGTTGACTTTTCTTTATCATCTACTATCGGCCGTTATACGGATTCTATTTATACACAGGGTGTTCACCATGATGATCAACTGTATGTTAAAGCGAATCGTTTTTGCGTTTATATCGCCGGACTATATATAATATCTATATACTTGATAATAGTATGTGTGTGTAAAACATTGTGGCTTATACGTGTTCAAGCTGGATTTGCTAAAGCAAAATCACTTTTGGTCGCACATTTTGCTCCACCAAAACCCTATAGCAGTGAGTTTTGATTTAGATTACCGATACGCGAACGGGATGAGACAATACGACTACAAGAACTGCCGGGCTTTACCGCACCGAACAAACGGGGTCGCCGGTAGGTGGCGGATGGTTGTAGCGTATACCCGTAGAATGTGACGAGCTTTTTAATAAACTTTGTTTCGCTTATTTTGGTTTCCTATGGTTAAACAAAGGTTATGGGTTTGAGAAACCGAGATAGATGACAAAACAATATTTCATACCCGACAGTGCTAGAAAATGACGAATTTGAAGACCGCCACATCCTTACTTGACCTGAAGGCGTTTTTAATAACAACGATGATAATAATAATATAGATTCATGTCAAAAAATAATCATTTTCACTGCTCGTTTTAATATTTTTTTATTTTAATTTTCGCTTTTTAAACAACAAGAATATTTTGTTTAAAAAACCCAAAGGTGTTATTGTTGTTAACCTAACGACCAATTTTTTTTTTCGTTTATCGGTTATCCGCACTATATACACAGTATGGATACACATTATTACATATGCGGACTTGATCTCTTCTACCGTTCTCAGAACCGTGGCATTTCACGAAAATAAAATATTATCTCATATTCTTACAATGTGAAATTGAAAGGTGTAAAAAACTTTTCAGGAAACCCCATTATATTCTTTATATAATATATACATTCAAGTATAATTTAAAGGATTATAATACATTTAAATGGTTCCAATTTTTTTTAACTTTATTATTACAATATTACAATCAACCAGATATAATTTTCTTCGTATTCCTTTTCAAAGAAATCACTTCCACACGGTGGGTGGAATATTAAAATATATGATGAAAATATTTATGGAATCATTTATTACAAAATATCTGTAAACAAAATTAAAAAATACCCAATACATACAATTCTTCATAGTTTTAATAATTCTATTACAAAATTATTTCGTTTTTCCGTGTATCTGTAAAAAGATATTTTCAAAAATGATAAAATATGCTTATACATTTCCTAGAACCGTATATATATTGTAGTAGAATTATTTTTACGATCACGTAAGCAATAAATTTTGGCTTATAGGGATTTTTCTTAAAGCACCGAGCATAATTTATATACGTTCATGTTAAATCTTTGGTAGTGTGCCAACAATGTAAATCTAAACAACTCCATGTGGTCCACTGGTTGATAATAATAAAAAAAAAAACATTATCATTAATTTCAATTAAAACACCAAAAACAGAATTTATACATCCTATATACTTCAATTAATATTGGTAATACGCGAACAACATGTGAACGTAATGGAATTATTAAACCGTAATAAATAATGTATTATGCAGGCAACATTGAAATGTGTGTAAAATAATATTATAATATTATAGTATTGTAATCAGCTTATTGTTTTAAAGCAATCGATTAAAATAGGTAACTAAAAGGGGGTTATTTTATAATTTGTTTTTATCACGTGGTAAATAGTTTTGTTTTTGAACGTTGCAGATATTCAGTGAGTATAAAACTCGTGCTGAATTTTTGGCTAAATTATTATAATATTGTGTCAGTTGGTAATGCGGGGATAGATGGTGATGTGGGACGTGTGATGCGAAGATCTTGCTGGACGTGTCTAACGTGAGGACTACAATATTGCAGTGGTTAATTATTAATGTAGGGACCATTTTAAAAAGACTTTGGATACGAATTCATTTCGTCACTATAGTGATTTTTAGCATGACAAAGTTCGAATTCTGGTTACATTACACAAAGTTTGCGGTCCAAGGGGTGTGATATAAAAAACATTCATGAAAAAGAACGAATTTTTTTTTCCTTTTTGTCAACGATCCATACACAAATGCTTAGACGTAGCGATAACTGGGTCAAGGAGTCGCGAGAAAAACTATGTGACAGTGTCGAGTACCTACTTATACAATATGTATTCGTATGTGTGCGTATATGGTAATAATAATATAGGTACCTACTGTGCATAGTGTTTGTTCGGTCGGGCTGGTTTTATAATAAATTTGATATATAGTAAGTCTGGGAAGTATTGAAACACAAACTCACCCATTATGGCGAGTGCCGCGTACCTACAAGACGATTATATTCTACGATAAAAAAATATGGTGATTACCGCTGAACATTTTTAATACACTCTCGTCTCTGATAATTTCTGCAGTATAAGAATTTAACATTAAAAGGCTTTAAACCATAACCCCCTTGAGGTACCTATAACATAATTGCACATATCCATATTAAAATATAATAATGGCATAGAACCCGTGATAGACTAACCGAGAATCTAAAATCGATAGATATAGAACCTCATCGTAGGCAGCTAAGCTGATTTTAGTATTCATTTTTTCATATAAAAATTCCTGAATTAAAAATCATCATTGTCATCTTCTTTTCTTTTTTTTGTTAACGCAGCCATAGAAGGGATAATCCTCAACAAGTACAACATATCCACAGACGACTATCGGCTGATCGAGACAATTGTGCTCAAGTCAGAACCTCACAAGGCCGGACAACAGTGGAAGTTCGCCGGAGCATTTTACTTCGCTACAACGGTACTCACGACTATTGGTACGTATACGTTATACTATATAATATATAGAGAGAAATTATAATAATATTTGCGCAAGCTCTTATACGAGTGTGTGTGTGTGTGTATTATTTTTGTATAGGTATAAATAGGTTTATACTTTGTATGCATAATCCAATATCAACTACCGTCGACAGAGAATAGGTAGCATTGCTTCTAAAAGGATTATTAAGGATTAAAACACTTTGCACCTTTTTAAGTATACCGCAAGCGAAGTGCCCTTCGATTTCTCTCGAACGTTTTAAAAACGCTCCACATTGTGCCCTGATTTTTTGCTCTCCACTTAATTTTTAAAACAGAAACAACACGCCACTGTAACAATACAAAACATTTTCAGATGAAAACTTTTGAGTTTTTATTATTTTATTTTTTCCATGTTGATACTTTTGAACATTGTTCAACAATAATAATACTCGAGCTTAAATCCAATGATTTATAATTTTACACTTCTTTAACTTATAATCACTGAACTGTTTGTATTAGAGTTATGAAATATAATATGCGCAATAAATGTTATTATTGGAGATAAACAGAATACAACAATTAAACAATTTTTCATGTTCAAATTGTATGAGACCATTTTTTTATTTAGTATTTTATTGCATTATTTTTACATGATTGTGTGGGTAAAATCGTACTCCCACCGAATAAGAATCTCGCACTCTCAGTAAGGTATGCGTTATTAATATGTCGTTACTTGTTTTTCTCCTTAAACCTTCCGCATACCTGACCTAGTTTATAAAATGCAGGTTACCATTGTTGAATACTATAGTAGCTACCTTCTATATATGAGTACTATTCATAATACTAGGTACTTGAGAACTTAAAAATAATATGCAAGCGGTTGGTCGTTTTATCGTGGCACACAATATCAATTTCAAGATTTTTTTGTGATATCCTACTACTTTTAACTTCGAGTCAGTAAAAATAATGATTGGTCTGACTAAACTCGTGAATGTTAGTAGTTAATTGAACTCTTGGCTAAGTAGATTTCTAAGAACGAGACTAGTGAAGGCATCAAGATATGTGATCACTGATGCGTGACAATTTATTTATACTTTAAAACCGAAATAATATTAAATTATTTTACATAGTTTAATAATTACAATTACTAACATTGATTAAAAATACAAACAAAGAACTATTGTCTGTCTTAAAATATGACAAACCCTATAAAGGCAATTAGGTACATTGTAAAAACAAATATCGGTGGATTACTCATCACTGACAAATAGCCCCCATGAAGATAAATGTTTACTATTGTGGTTGAAGAAAAAAGTTAAACATTAGACTATTAGAGCGTTATTTCATTATTAGTTACTACTTATTACTTATTAATTATTATACTACAGCAGATATCTGCAATATATATTTTTGTGTCTTATTTATTTCATTTCTGTATAATATTATAATACTTTACAATAATGTATAATGTTTAATAATTCGAATATCAAAATAATACGATTACTCACTAAGAATCATATTAAAAATTATTTGTATATTATAAAAAAAATCTCAAAGACAAATTTAAATTTTCCATAAAAACAATTGAAAAGAAAATTAATTATTTTGAACCATGCGTGGGGGTGTACAACGTTAATATACTGACAAAAAAACTATGACATTTTTAAAATAAACAGTTTTTTAAAAATCGATAAAAAATAAATTGCAACTGTTTCATACTGATTGTATACCACTTTTTGTTTCTTTATACTTTAATAAAATATGAACAATATTAACCATTGGTAACTAAGTAATTTAGTACAATTTAATTTATTGTACATTTTTTTTCTTTTCTTTAATGTAACATCCTAATAATGCTAATAACCTTGTAGTTGATGCCTCAAACAATTAATAAAAAAAAATGTATATTAACCATTAATTCTGCTTCTATAACATCGATTCTATGAACATTATTCAATGTCAATTAATTCGTATTGACACTCTTTGAGTGTCAGTGCTCTAAATTTACGTTCACTCCTTATTTCAATTGATCGAAAAATGAGTTATCATTATTTTCATTAATTTTATCTCGTTTGATGAAAAACCATTTACGGTAACTGTAATACATATACCTAAATAATTCAGATATAAATGTTATTATTATTATAATTATTAATTTTTGGGTATTCTCAATAATGCTTTAGAACTACGACGCCACAGATGAAACTAACATAAAAAGTACCGAGTGTTAAACTCGATCGAAACTAATTCATTAGGAGATTGTCCAGGAAAACTCTATAACTTTCATAATTAATAATACCCCAGTATCCCACTATATTACATATGTATATATTACGCTTCATATACAATAATTGGCATCATGTCATCTGATTTAGGTTGAGTCGGGAAATTTGGAATCCGCAAGTTGTCCATATAAGAAAATACATGATGTCGCAGCATAAATGCCCTTCTTTGAAAGGTTCAAACACTAAAACACCCTCGTCTCACATATTTTTTTTCGACATAAATATATTTAATATACCAAAGTATCTCCTCCCCCATAATTTATACGACATACTGAAATATTGCACGAAATCCAAAATCGTAGTCCTTGTATAAAAAAGTTTTCCCTGCCCTCGCCTTATGCTTCAGTGTTCATACCCGGGAGTTTTGCAGGATAATGCGATCTGTTGACTACGTAGGGGCGTGTCTGGAGGATTTAACCATTTTATACACCGGAGTCACATTTAAATAATTTTTTATAAAATCTCTCAGGTACACTCTGTATAATATTAATTGCCTGAAATCTTTTACACCTCCTGCAGGTTACGGGCACTCGACGCCGAACACAAAATCCGGCAAGTTGTTCACCATGTTCTACGCGATGGTGGGCATACCGCTGGGCCTAGTCATGTTCCAGAGTATCGGCGAGCAGCTGAACAAATTCTCGTCCGTGGTGATCAGACAGGCGAAGAGGGCACTTGGCTGCAAGCGTACCGAAGCTACCGAGATCAATCTCATATTCGTCGTGTCCTTTTTGTCGAGTCTGACAATCGCGGGCGGCGCGACGGCGTTCTCCACGTACGAGGGCTGGACGTACTTTGACTCGGTCTACTACTGCTTCGTCACTCTCACCACCATCGGGTAACTTAACAAAACACCCACACATATATTTATTCGGTATAACACGACCAAAGTATACATTTATCGACGATGACAATAATAATAATTACAACTATAATATTCATACAACAATAAATATATGCATAGTTCACTCAATAACATATAATATTATGTTGGTGATGATGAAGATTATGATGATAATGATCGGGATGTACTCTGTATTATATATTATAGGTACCCTATCTAACCTAACTTTACCTACCTACATCAGAAAATAGTCCCCCGACGATGTTTTCGCGTTATCTGTAGATATTATAGCGTATCTCCCTCGCAGTGGTCCGATTGTTTACGACCAGTTACGAACAAATAAATATTATCATCATTCTACCATTATTATAGTGCATGATTTTATTATTATTGTTATCGTTTATTGCCCGACCCTGATTACCTAAGCCACTGTAACCGCTTTGCTGTACTCCATTATCCTAAAGTTAAAATACGCTTCGTTCGCAAAACCAATTTCTGTACTAAATCAACGTGTAATATGTATTACATTAATACACGATACAAATAAATATAACATACTGCTGACAAAGTGAAAATTGTATGATTGCTTTTTTATTATAGTAGTTTTATTTTTACCTATAATAATGTAATGACCGGAGCTTAATAATTCGACCTAACCGTAATAATCTGCCGATACGACTAGAACCCCATATAGAAATGCAGAACCCACGACCCTCACCTATTGCTTGCCTATTTATACGTTGGTACTATTTAAACTTTACACTCTACATACAAAACTATATTATTACATTTCACATACCAAATTGAAATTAAAACAAAAAATAAGTGTCAATTAAATATTATCAACACTTGCTCGTTGTAACGTATTGTCATATATTATAATATAATAATTACGACCATTATGATTGTTTTGAATATTTTGATGATCATAATATTGTATTAAATGACTTCAACACCCATCGCACGTTTAAACGGCTTGAAAAACAAAATGGTATTGCGTTGTAGTGATCTGTGAATTCTTGAATTTGTTCCCACTAAAATGTGTAATGTATATTGTTTTGAGTTTCAAACAATATTTTAAGTTTGACCAAAAATTGTAGGTGATTGTGTTATGTGGTTTTTAATTATAAATTAACGAAAGTTATTGATTTGCAATTATAACTCATGCATTGTTTTTTTTTTAGTTTGTCCATTAATACTTTTTTGGATAAAAAGAGTTCTCTACAAATTTAATTTTAAAACAATAATATATAGCCCCTTCAGACACTATACTGTATACATTATAAGGGGTAAAACTAACCTCTCTGTAAATCGGATTTTGGCACAGATGATTCCTACTTTGAAGTGGTAATTTCTGCAGTAGTTTTCAAAAAAGTTTTAGATACCGATACATATTTATTATACAAAAAGTTAATTGCAAGTAGTGGCAATAATATTGATCTCATGTACGTCAATTTTTATTATGAAAATCAATTTCATACTGAACTCTTTTATTTTTGAAATAATTAAACATATAAAATCAAGTTCATAACGATACGTTTTAGTAAATGTTCATAACGTTTTAATTGATCAATATTCAACGTAATGCTAATATTTTTTTTTATTGAAAATGTTTTTATTTATTTTATTTTGTTTTCGTTGCTATCTTAACTTTGTAAAATAAAAACATATTTTAATATACTTACGTATATTATAATACAATTAAACTAAAAACTAATATTATAACACTAATTCATCATTAATATTAAATACATGCATGTTTTTAAATTACTGTGTATAATTTAATTTTGCACTATAGATTATAGTAATATGATTAATTAACGATAGCTTTTTGGTAAAACAATTTGTGTGTTTAATGTATGATAATTAGATGCTAATAATGTATGTAGGTACACATTTTTGTACAAAATAAATATATCTTAATATATACTTGGATATTGTTACAATTCCTATACCTAAAATGTATTTATATTTTTTAATTAGTGTTGTAATAAATAATATATTATTAAGTTACAATTTTTCTAAATAATAATACATGCGTTATAATATATATATTATATATCTTTATCATATAGTTACAGACTTCTGGGTATATACTGCATCTGTTGAATTAGACAATTAATAATTTAAACTGTTGAACCTCCTAGAGGTTATAGATATTATAATTTTACCATTGGTGCAATAAAAATTAATTATCGACATGAATAACGTTAAAACACAATAAGTCAAACTTGATATACGTCTGCGATATTGGCACACGCCATTGCAACTTTCTTCAACTCAAACTCTCATCGGTTATTACTTGTTAGTAGTGTTTTATGATATTGAATTCAAAACAATGTAATAAATCATTTCAATCGAAAATTGGCTTTGAAAAACAATTTTTGGTATCGCTTTAAAAAGCACTTATACAATCGTAATTTCTTAAAAACCATGCTCGCTTGAATTATTTCAGAATTTTTTGACGTGAACGGTTGTTTTACTTTAGACAAAAAAGAACCTATTGGTAAAATATAAAAATTACCTTTTCAAAGTACCATCTTAACTCAATTTCAAAACTACAGAGGTTATACTTTAAAAAGTTTTTAGACACCATTTTTAGTTTAAAAAGTTTTCACAGTAAAACATTTTTTAAAGTATATGTTTAACAATACTATTCTTGCTCTACCCAGAATCTATATCCTCATTGGATTCTCAAAATATTAATATTACAATAATGTTATTTAGATGGAAAGTTATATATAATAAATCATCTTAAAAAACTTCTTACTACCTACCTATTTAATAATTTATGTGTTTTGTATTTGTATTAAGTAAACATTGTAATTATTTTACTGTATACTGAACTTGATTTATATAGTTCTATTTTTCATCATTGTATTGGGATTATTATTTTAAAACTATTTCAGAGATAAAAATATGTATTTATTCATATTTTCCGTGGTAGAAAAAGAATAGTGTTCCTTTGGTGAAAAAAAGAATCTAATATTATTATCTAGTCTGGTGGAAAAGGGATAAGGTTTATTCTGTCAAAAAAGAGAGCGTTCTTCAATGTTTGTCACAAAATAAATCAAATAAACAGTAGAATTTTGTACATAAAAAAAATATGCTCATTTTATAGTTTATTTTGTTCAATGAACAATATGTAGTATAAACTATGTAGCCATGCAGGCATCATAATATTATTATTTACAAAAGACCATAATAAACGTATAGATTAGTAGGTTATTGATTATTATTATCATTTCGAAAATATTGTTGAAATCAATTAACATTTTTATATGGGAAAATAAAAAAAAAAACCTGGTGTATAAATATTATAACAATATCTTACTTTTTCATGTTTCCTTCTCAACAAAATCTGTTTTCTAGAGCTTGTTGAATGTAGTTGTCTACATGCAAGTACCTGTAGCTAATGTATTATTTATAAAGTGTAACAAGAAGTCTCTATAATATGATTTTTATTTCAAACCATATTTATCGTGTCAGAAAATAGAAATGTTGCCATTCAAATATAAAATATTTTACTCTACACTTATTATGTATGTATATTTAAATTATTAATTATTTTTGGCATTGTACACCGTTTTATTTTATATATAATCATAATTTTTTCGTAACTCTTGAACGCACGCGTAAAGTTGATCCATCCTTCACTTAATGTATACTCATTCAAAAATAATGGCATTTATTGATAGTTTGCTCAAGTCAAAAAGTGGAATCGATGACGATTCACTGGTTGCTTCGCTTATCTCCTCTGCTGTAGTGATTTTACCCATTTGCTATTTATCGCATTGGCTCCTTTATAGGTTAGGTATATATTATATTTATGATAATTTTTATTTTGAACTTTTCTTAGGTTCGGTGACATGGTGGCTTTACAGAAGAACAACACGTTGAACGACAAACTCGAGTACGTGGCGTTCACGTTGATATTCATTCTGTTCGGGCTGGCAGTAGTGGCAGCGTCGCTCGACCTATTGGTGCTCAGGTTTGTCACGATGAACACCGAGGACGAGAGACGTGACGAGGCTGAAGCGTTACAAGTAATGTTAAACGATAATTTATTTAACAACCATTACACTGAGATATTTAAAAAAAAAAACAGAATTATCAAATGGCAAGCATCTTGCAAAAAATAACAAAAAACGACAATTTCCATTCCCCTTCACCAAAAAACGCATACACTTGAGTGCATGGCATAATATGTTGAGGTGGGATTTGTTTTAAAGAGTTGAATATAATATATTATAATATACTCAGGAATTAAATACAGTTGCAGGGAATGTCTCGAGTAATTGTAGTTAAATTCATTAAAGAAACACAAAACACTTTTCAAAATCGTATTTAAGAAAATAAAAGATGGCCACGTGAAAATGAGTGTATCTGACATAAACAAAAATATCGTAGGACCTATTTGGAAAAGTCCACAATAGTCTACATATCGGATTCGAGATTTATTTAATCTAACTCTCGCAACCTATGCACGGTGGTTCGAATACTATATAAGATACTACGCGATGGACGATCACGACAACGACGGGTAGAAAGTTTCGAATATGTGTCAAACAAATATAATATTATACAACGTATACGCATGTCCCACAGCAAAGAATACATAGGTATATGTTTAAATGTAATAAAATTATTTACAAAAGGACAGATTTGAGATTTCCGTTTGTTTTTATCCGATTTTGTTGTTTACGCGCATGTTTGTATTCGTTTCGAATACCTCGGGAACGGCAGGTAGAGCAAATACTGTAGGGAAAAAACACGGTGCAATAATAAAATCCGTATACCGACATGCGGTACCTATAGCTATCATACGTCGAGTAAGGGTGGAAAAATCTGGGAAAAAACCACAACGCAGTGGGACTGTCGTCGGATGGGAAATGTTCAAGGCGGTTATACAGAGTGGACCGCTGTACGTTACGTTGTTTTGCACGTATTATCAACACCTACATGTAATGATGGTCTATCGGGGTCGACTAAAAATTAATTGTTATAATTTAACATCACATCACTGTATAAATATGTAAAGTATTTATATTATTATTTTTATTATTATTATTAATATTACTATCATATAAAAATGTTCGTCAGGTTAACCTAACACTCGTGCTAGAGAGTTTTTGAACGAATTTCGGTCAAGTATCTCGTTGCGTTGTAACTTGTAAGTACAGGTACACCTTGAGATGGTAGGGAGAGGGAATACAATAAACAGTATGTGTTATTAAGTAATATAATATAATTTCAGAATGTTCAAATTTAAAAGCCATACAAATTCAACAGCTCGTCAAATACATACGAATAACCATAAAAAAAAAAAAGAAATTATCTAAAAGCATTTTTTATAGATAATATACTTAAGTTCTACATATTTCAATGTCTTGTAAATTTTTTTGTAAACGCTCTAATTTTTTATTAAATTTAATGAAAACATTTCAAGAATAAGGCCCCCCCCCCATTGTATATGCAATATAACTAATGTATAAAATATACTATGTAGAGTATATACTATATAATATACGTTTATGGTCAATCAAAAAAAGTTTAATAATACAATAGCCTAGCTGTTGTTGCTCCTGTTCCCACTATCGATCCTGATCCTAATCCTATAGTCAATTCTTTCTATATATACATTTTATAGCTGTCAACATCGAAGAATTTCACTTGACGTGACGCTCTCATAGTCCCATAATACGTGCCATACCATGCTGAAATTCTGATCCTATTTGTTCCTCAATGTCGACGTCCTCGTTATCGTTGGCACAATATACATATTATACGAATAAAATATACGTTCAAATGAAGCTTAAAACACTTTCGATTATTTTTTTTCAAAATATCGTTTTAATTATAAAATGTGTTCGTGAAAACGGTCGACGCCCACTCGCCTTCAGTTTATTTTAAAATACTCCACGACATATTATAATTTACTGTATTACTATATACTTACCTACGGTACACAAGTACAGAACACATATAATATAATATATTTATATATATAATATGCATTTACATGGATTGATGGGTCGGTGGGTGTGTGTTTGCATATAATATTGTTATAACAATATAATATTATATATGCACAAATTGTGTATATGAACAGTGTTATGAGACGAGCCAGTGATAATATAGATTGCGTGTTACTCCGCAATCTATTTACCGTGTTGTGTTATTACCTACTATCATTATTTTAAAATGTTTCGCAGCAGTACTGATGTGCTGTAAATATAAAACGAATTCTACTGTATCGTTAAAAATATATATATGTATTTTATGTGGATAATTTTTAAGAAAATATTCAGAGGCAACTTTATATACGTAACACTGCAACATGTATTATTCCTATGCAAATATCGTTTTATATTGTATACAGGCAATTATATTTTGATTGAAAGTCAAAGTTTTTCTTACGCTGCAATGACACATTGTTATTACTTATTATACTGTGCAAGACGACGTAAAATTTAACTTTTAAAAAACTTTCCAGTGTTATTTCATTGGTTGTGCCTCGGAGGATTAAAATAATATAATTACCGAAATTGTGAGGTTTCAAACCGTTGCCGTTGATGACTTGAAAAAAAGCGTACAATGCTGACAGTAATAAAATATTATAAATAAAAAATAAAAACTTTTATACTCACACAATTGACTCGGCTGCGGTAGCGATGCTTCTTATATAAATCTTCGAATTATTATTAAATAGTAATAACAATAATAAACGCCATAAGTGAAATTATTATTAAAAGTTTTATTAAACAATAATATTTTGGCAGTCTCAGTTTGTATTGGATTGCAATGCATCGTATAAGTTGATAATATTTAAAATTATGAAACGGTTTATATATTAAAACTAATGCGGTAAAATGGATTATAGTTATGTCGAGCATTCGAATACAATAATACATTTTATTGACACTAATAACGAATAACGATTCAAGTTTGGCTCGAATAAATTGTATCATCCGCCGACGTCGTCGTCGTCGTCATAATATTATTCGTAACACCTTTTTAATACATCATATCGTATTAAATACCTACATATCGGTGCATACAACTATGATATATAGTAGGTGCCTAATAGTATACGGGTGTAAATAACGATTAAACGCGTATAATTAATTACATTCGAACCATTTAAACTAATTAAGAAATTGCAGTATTCTCGTTCAAAATAAATAAATTGCGATGGAATATATATATGTATGGAGTATGCTAATCTCGTTTGCGTCTATATACTCTGTATAATACAATAGCTGCAGCTGTTAAACAATAATGTCATTTAACACGCGCACACGGATACCGGGTTTTATATTATTATGTATTATACTATCGTGCCAGCCCAACCCATGCGTGACAGCAAAAATAATTGACAATCCCCGATGAAAAATTATTCATTATGGCGCGTATAGGTATTATATAAACTGTTAAATGTAAAAATCTATGTATGAGCAGCAGCCAGACAATTTAAAAAATGTATAACCGTGAGAGCAGTAAATCGAAAACAGTTCCTATAGTTGATATTATTATTATTATTATTACTATTATTATTATTATTGACGGGGGCAGATGTCGAAATTCGATTTGTTCGCGGGGGTGACCGCAGGTCGAAGCACCGCTGACATAATTCGGACAAAAGGTTAGATACAATTACATTTCAAACGCATATATGTACCACACACACACGCTCACTCGGACATTTCTCTTTTTAATTACAAAAAAAAAAATATATATACAAAAAAATATGTATATATACCGTGTATATGAGTGTAAAAAAGATAAAAATAAAACAAAAAAATACTCCAATGTACGCGAGCGAACGACGAGCGTGACACCATGAAAAGGGTTCCTGTACGTTTAATGTGTACGTGCGATATTATATTCACTTGACTGGTTTTAGTACCACGTGCGTGGTTTTTGATATTTTATTTATATCGACGCGGTCGTCCCGTCAAGAAAAATCTGCCCGGGCAATTTCGCTATTTTAACTGCCGCACGAATCTAGTGCGACCGTTTCTCGAATACACGCTAAACATTTTTTAATAGGCCGTTCGCCCGGTCCGAATATTTTATTATTATTATTATTATTACATCATTTGTTACACTTATACCGTACCGCGCTATTATATTATTATTCGCACTATTACGATCGCAGTGTTGTTGGAATAATATTATGATTTATGGCGATAACCTGCTGCCATGTCTCTCCATAGGTATAGGTACCTATTCATATTTGGTAGAAATTGTTTTGCTGGTGCTCTCCTAGGCCGTCACTATTTTCTGCTACTATTTTATACTTCTATTTTCTTCCAAATATTAGATACCTGCCGTGTTCCTCTACTGTATACACTTTCCCCCATCATCAAAGTAAAAGCTTTTCATCCTCTTATATTAATTTGAATATATCTATTTATCATTTTCATATTCTGGTCAGGAATATTTTTATGTAGGTATACTAATCTACAAACATTGAGTATGAAATAAATTCAAATTAAAAATCGTTGTGATCTAAACATATAATAAAATATGTTGATGTCTGCAGAATTAAGTTTAATTTAGAACTAAAATAACTTCAAATTAAAATAATGTAGTATACAAATGGTTAAGTAGAAGTATTTTTTTAAATATATAATATTAACATGAGATTTTCATAAAATATACTGATAAAAATGTGTTGGGGAAAATGGATATACTTTTATTTTTTTTTAAGAAAAATGAGCATTGAAAGAACACTATATCTCATTTTTGGTGAAAAAGTATCGCACTCCTCCTAGATCCTATAAGCTGATGGTGTTCATTTCTAAGTAAAGTTATATCATTCTACAGATATTTTATGTAAAAACATTCAAAATGATAACAGTACTGCAAGTACTGTAGTGTATACTGAATAACTTAATAATCTTGACAACTTTTACAACATCTATAATATTTCGCATGATTATTTCCAACAAACCATCGAGGGAAACAATAACGTAGTTTCGACTGAATAAATAAATTCATTTTTTTCTCCTGAAATGGTATTTATTTTCATTCTTTATAGCCAAATAAAACATTCTTAAAATCATTTATAACACAGATACGTACCTATATAATGAAATATAACTGGTTTACGACTTATTCGTTTTAATATCGAGTATTAAATATATTTTAAAACTACCTATGGTATTTTTTTATTCCATATTTGCTCACATATTTTGACTACATTTTATGGTACCTTATCTAACATCATAGACTTGAAGTATTGGACTGAGGGTCAAACGACTGTAGTTTCAGACACTATATTATTATACTGTACACTCATCTAATGTATAATGTATCTCCGATTACTATATACAAATACAAATGACATTACGCGTGTAAACTGTAGGTCACATATCAGGCGAATCATTGATAACTATTGGTTTGCAGGTGTTTAATTTCTATATATTGTTTTGTTTGAGGAGGAGTTAGTTGACCAATTGTATCTAGTTGATAACATTTAATTTCATCTTCTACCCCTTACACTAAGCGCGTTTTCCTAATATATACATAATCAAATAGTTTAAAGTGATCAACTAACTAAATTATGGAAAATCGATGATTAAGTTTGGTTGTTTGTAGGTACCTCCAATGACCAGTGGCCATCGTTTATAATTCATAATATTTTCTGTTATATGAAAAAAAGATAATAACCGTTCAATTTCATTTCCTATATATATTCGTTGAAATATTTTTTGTAACTACAAACTAATTTTTTTTAATCTCACAAGTTTCAATAAATGATGTTGTTCTTAACAAAATGACTGAATTGCATGTAGGTTACATTAATATATTATGATCTAATAATAAATATATGTACTAATGTACCTACTCATACTTGTGAATAAGTATTAACCTATTTGTCATCCATGTATTAGGTATTTAGTATTTATTTTTAGTTATAACGTAAGGATGTATATAGTATTTTAATGTTATACATTGCGGAAACCTAACGGCTCACACTAATATTGTATTTATATTCGGTTACAATTATTTAAAACTTGATACAATTGTTAAGTACTTAAGTATTTGAATAATAATTAATGGAACCAATATTTTAGACATTTCTGAACCAATTGTACCAACTATTGGCACAGACCATCATAATACACCTGTCTCGTATCGAACATGTCTTCTGAACACTTACATTTATTTATACTATATTATTATTTTTTATCGTTATAATTTTCGTGATGAGCGGAAAGTAGACAAACACATTTTGGGGTAGGAATAGCTTTTGAAATAATGAATGACCATTATGTATCGCGTTCAGTATAACGACAGCGTATTGATTTCTATTTCGCAAAAACCGCATCACGGTCGGTCCCGCCGAAACGAGATTTCTTCCAAACATTTTATTTTTACCAGCCGATAACAATCAAGCCCAGCCAGACCAAACGGCGGCGTGCCACTATATTATTATTACGACATTACATTATCTATTCTCCGCGTTTTCGGATCCTGAGCGAGCGGGCGTGTCCCGTTTCACGTGACGCCAGTGAGAGGGCCATATTATTAAAATTAATACTTTACACACGCAAGTGAATGTGTGACGTGTGTTAATATATGTATTATATATTGTACGATTCACCCAAGTATAAGGTACCAGGCATATATATGTCCTGCTATACAGGGTAGTTATTTCGTTTTGAACCAGCTGACAATGTCCTGGGAATTTTTCAAATTATATGATACGTTTTTTTTTTTTGATTTATAGACTTAAGTAAGAATATGAAATTTAGAGTTCCGATTGGGTACCGTGTGAGAGAATTTTTATAATATAGAGAAGTAGGGAGATTTATTTTTTTTGGAACCTATGATTAATATTATGCATTGGGATTTGTGGCGAAGGCGACCATGGTGAGCATTTTTTTGTCAAACGTAATAATGGTGGTAATATAAATAGAATTGTTATCGTGTTACACTGTTACTATTACTTAGCTAGTATTCACTGATAATAATGTTAGTTGATTCAGGTATGTGTGATAACAGTTCAGTTCTCGCGTAGTGGTTCAAACACGAAAAAAAATGGTATGCGTTACCAGGTGAAAATTATAACTTAAGATTTTTCAGGAGAGAATGTCAAACCAGATATTTGAACAATTTTGTAAGGTTATTAATGGCAAGTTGTAATTGAATTTGGACTGTTATATTACGTTTTGGCTGCTACGCTGCTAAGGTTGAAGTCATCAGTGTATAAAGTAGATTAAACAGGTGAAGGAAGCGATGTTCTTAATTATTATGCTAATATATCACTATACTTTCTATAATATTATATAACGATATATATTTTGTCTTTACAATTTTAACACTGCTTAATACCTACTCTCTTTTATGTTATTATAATACTCTCTATAACTACATTTTAAACAATAGCTTAAGGGAGTTAGATAACTGTAATTATTGACGAATGTACTGAATATGTTATGTAAGTTTTAATTCGGAACAATAAATTAAGATATTTTAATATTAAATTGAATTTAAACTTTAAAGTACCCATAGGTATGTTCATTAATGCGCATGGTAATAATAAATAAAGTAACTGAAATCGTTTGGCTTGTGAGAGTCAGTTTAACTACAACAATGGTTTTGATAAGGACTGGTTGTATATTTTCAATACATGAAAAATATCGACTGATTTACTCAAGAAATTTATTTGCTGAAAAATGATTTTATTCTGCTGTGTATACTATACTGTATGTATTTTATAAACAGTTAATTATCTTTATTTTTGTAAAATCCACATTGTTTGAGATAAATGTATTAAGTTTCCTCTAGGAACCATGTTAGACGTATATGGACAATTTTTTCCAATAGTTTACATAACATTAACTCAAGAGCGAATGAGCGAAATGGAGCAGTATATTTTGTATTTTGTGTATCTCTTCAGGGGAGAATAGACAGGTCGAAGGTTTTTAAGAATATTTGTCATTTTTCAAGAAATCGGGAATGTAATAATTGTTGCTGAGGTTTTCTTCAAAGTATTCACTGAGTATTTATCTGCTACCGTAAATAAATTCGTGATTAATGATGATGTAAGTGATTGATGAATGTTATATTATGTTTTTTTCGTTCTTGTACTTAATGAACAAATTTCGTTTCACATTATCGTATGAGGTAAGTTTCACCAAGATACGGTTTATCCGCTTACGACCAAAAATATAGTATTTAATTAATATGGATATTTTGTTATGAATAGGGAGTTTGTATTTTGAACCTTAAGGTTCTATAGAATTCTATATTTATGTGATTATTCTTGTTATTTACATCAGAACTATGGTTGTTTGCATCGTAAGTTTTGATTTCGAGGGCGTTGAAAGCGTTATCTGAATATTGTAAGGACGCAGGTAAGTCATTAATCTTGTTATCTACTGTGTCGGTGGAACCAGTATTGGAGATTCTAACACTGTGTTTATAATTATTATTTTTTTTTCTGACGAATTTATTAGTAGTTTGTCCTTACGAGTTACGACATTTAAAGTCGGTGGGCGTGTCACCCGTTGATTTAAGTATAAAAATGTGATAAATAAAGTAGAAGCGAAACAAGGAGTAGACAAAATAATAGGTACCTATTAGTATCAACAGATCACGCCATTTAGTATTACAGTTGTACATATTATGCTATTAAGCTATTGGAAACTATACATACGAGGAGTGCGATACGATAAACGTGCTACTCTGCAGAGGTTGTTCACGTAACTGTCATGTGTATATTATTATAATATAATATTAGGGAGGTTCATTTATGCGATTAGCATAATGAAATGAAAAATCGATTTCTCAACTCCATTGAGAAAGACACGCTCTTTTGCAGTACGACAACTTCGCAATACACAATATATAATATGATGATAATAATAATAACAACAATATTACGTAACGGTCATGGGTACACGGAATACATATAGGTACCATTATATTATGACTTTGTTGAGATTGTATATACATATTATATTATTCACGATGGTCTACCACGCTTACTCCCACGTAATTATAATACTAATAATGATAATAATAATAATGTAATATAATACTGCACGTCGACGTCAAACGCCGCAAATAAGTTATTGTCACCGATATGATTTTATCTATACGTGTCTTATATTATATTAAAGTAGGTACGTACCACTACTATGACAATGTCTAATTCACAAAAGCAACTGAGCGACAATGTGGACTATGGTCTGCCGTGGATTATAGCTATAATATATTTTGTTATGCTGTACTAATATAGTAGATGGCTGCCTATAGATTATATACAATTCGCGAGTACAATATTATAGTACACGCTAGAGTCATTATGTATAACGTAATACTACAATATTATACAAAACCAAAGTTGATTAATATCGAAGCTTTCATATTGCACAGGCTAAATAAAAGAAAAAAAAACAACTTCGAACTCATTATATGTATAGGCAAGCAATTTTATAATATCACGACGGAGTCGCTCTATTTCAAGTGTGCATTTACTGTACATTTTATACAATATACATATTATACAGGTATGACGTATATGCATATTACATTCACTTTAATAGTATAGACACACGATATGACGAAGCACTGGGAATGCGTATTGTCAAAAACTACTAGATGAGTGACGATCGCCAGACTTAACCAGATGTATGGGTATATTACTCTCATTGTCAGACATCCCGCCCTATAAGCACGATAACGAGCTGTGGATATGGCAATAATAAAGCGGACGTGAGAGAGATGACGACATGACGTCGTAAAATACGACAGTGTCGAGTTGTTCATTTTAATAAGTAATACAGTCTGTCTTGCGATAACTCAAAGTCAAGGAGGGGGACGTAAAAAACGAACCGCTTTGATTTGACTAACTCGAATTTTTCAGGAAGTCTAATTCAAATCTTCGAATTACATATGAAGAAAAAATAAAGGGCATCATTCACATATTATAATGATACATAGACACAGGACAGCTATACCGGGGTAAATCGTAGATGTGATTACATTTTGAAATCAATCGTTGAGTTACAAAAGTGATTTTCATCGGAGATTTGGGTAGTCCAGCGTATAACACAAAATATTATAGTCCATAATATTATATTACAGACCTTCAAAGTGTAGATAAGTTTTTCTATAGTAATATTATTTTCTGATTCATCTCAAAATACATTTTGTTCAAAAAGGGTTTGCTATAAATTCTACTGTTTGGTTCATTTTCAGCGGATTATCGCGATTTACTTTAAAAAATTAGTGGAAAACTACTAAAATATGATGTTTAAAATACCGTTAATGTCAAATTTTCATTCAATGTATATGTCCTGTATGGGAGTTTTAGAGTACTCATTATATACACTATACCGTTATAACTTATAAGTATTATTGTATTAAGTAATATTACAGACAAAACGCTTATCGCAAAGTGCAGACTAATTCGGTCCCGATAATAAGACGATAATATAGATAAATGAAAATAAAACAAACTATTTGTCAAGTGCTTATTATTTCCAACTTCGATATAACGTGACTAAAAGTGCATTCAATTAAAATTTCTCTGCTAGTTGGAATATTTTGAGTTACACTATGAGAGTAGTCAAATGATCGAACTTAAATTTAAGGTAATATATAACATTGATTGGGAGAAGTATAAACAGTGATTGCAAAATAACCTGTGATGATCTAAAATTATAAAACATCCACCTATCCACGTAAATGAAAGTAAATGTTTTTCGAAGTATAGTTGTCTACGAGAGCTTAGTTTGACATTTTTCGGCGGGTATTCCTAGAAATTAACTAATAATCATAGTTCTATGACATTTTGGCAAGTGAATTTTTTTCTGGCAATAAGCCATTTTGGCAAACAATGTTCTAGTGAAGACGCAAAACATATATGAATTTAAAAAAACATTTTTCACTCACTACCAATAGTTTGATAGCCTTAAATCAAATGGCTCCATGTCAACGGAAACGTATTATTTTAAATTTTGTGGCCCTTTGTGTAATAAATTCTTAATACATTTTCCAGGCGGTTTATGCATTGAAATTTGACATCATATATAGTTTTTGTTTAAATATGTGAAACATAAAAATAAAAATATTAAAAATATTCACTACTTTAACATTTAATCCACGTGTTAAATGATTTTAAAAATCATCAACGTCATCATACTATTGGAAATACAAAAACAAATATTTTATAACGAGATGCAAAAAATAATTTACTTTATTTAGCAAACAAACAATTTTAATTGAAATCACAACATGTAATAATAATTATTTTTTCCATAGTCATCGATCATAAATTTAATCACTAAAACGCGTTTGTACGTCAATTGATGTTGTCGATGATCTATAAGCCACATGTTTATTATTTTTGGAGGACGAGAATCCTTATCGACAACAGTGTGCGTAAACATTAATTTTCAATTCTTAATTTTAGAAATTTTTTTAAGCTACATTTTATTCAACAGATATTTTATTGTTAGATTGCGTAGTTATTGATGTTCGTGACAATATCTGTTGGTAATCATTATTGATTATACACTATTGTTGCCGCAGATCAAGTAATCTTACGTGACAGTCGAGATTTATTTTACGTCGGCGTTCAAAACAAAACAATTAATGTAACAAATTTCCTAATAAATAAAAGATGAGCTAGTGGGCCAGAGATGGATGTATAATAGTACGACGCCAAATCGCACTCTGAATCCTTCTGACAGTGCCAGTCTTTGTTGTTGCGTATCGACAAATTGCCAGTAAATTTCTTCTCCGTCTGAAATAATATCGTCTTTGGCGCGGTAGCGATATCGTAAGATATACCCACCTAATGTATATACGTATAACGAATCTCTGACTTGGCAGTATTCCGAATACTTTTAGAATACTGTTTCCCGAAAGTATTTAATGCTGTATTCCGAATACTTACGAAAGTTGTTCGAATAGTTTATTTAAAATAATACTATTATTATACAGCATTAAAAAACATTTATTCTTTTTGATGTATAATTTATAAAATGTATGATGTATATTGTTATGTTATCGATTATAATATATCACAGTTATAAATTTATAATACAGATAATTACCAATTATAAGACCAGATGTTGCACTACCTAAAATTCAAGCCATGTAACTCTCAAAAATGTAAACGGATCAAAACCTACCTCAAACCAGTGTCACCACTTTAAATAGATAAAAACAGTTTTTATGAGAAATTATTGATTCATAACTACGCATCACTGATATTCAGCACTCGTGCCAAATTTCATATATTATATCATATTATTATTTAATATAATAAATAATAATTATATCAAAAGTGTTGTTCACTAATTTATTCCTCAAAATATGTGATCAGTATTATCAGCTAGTAAATTCAGAAATCAGAAGTGCAACATCACTTTATGATTGTGGTTTTATAGAATCTGTATTTAAACGTATAGGTAACACAATATATTTATTAAGTGGCTATAATTTAAAATTGTCCTAAAAATCTCGGGACCCTATAGTATCTATAAATT
This sequence comes from Myzus persicae, assembly GCF_001856785.1. NCBI lineage: Eukaryota > Metazoa > Arthropoda > Insecta > Hemiptera > Aphididae > Myzus > Myzus persicae. Next base: position 196,280 of record NW_019102045.1, on the reverse strand, counting down.
ATGAAGTGAGAACATTTTTTTTTGATATACACTTTAAAAAAATATGGTGTACACTCAAGACATTATTTATCAATATTTCCCTGCGTAAGACAATAAGTATCGTTTGACTATATAAGTACCTAAAACAAAAAATATTTTAAAAGTGTTTGGAATACTTTTATATAGGTAGTATAATTGTAAATATTTTATTCTGAATACTATTCTTCACAAGTTTTCGATTATAAAGTACCTAGCTATTTGTTTAAAACGCGTTTTTAAAAGCATTTTACCCAAGTCTGAGCCGAATATTCATTTAAAACATAATATACTGTATACAACGATGTAGAATTACACTCGTCGCACAATGCTACTTTAGCATTCGATCCGTCCTTATACATAACACACGACAGACTTGCAGCTGTGCGCGGTTTCGTGTAATGTACTGTGTTCACGTAATAATATTGTATACATATACACGTGGCGTACGCGTATTATATGTACATCACTCTGCGGGGGGGGAGAGGGCGTGGACAAAAGCGTCGTCGTTTCGAGACGTGATTTTGACGGGTCCGAGTCGTATTAATCGGCAGAGGACAAAAACAGAAGCTCCGACGACGTAAGCCCCTAGCCGCGGTGGCGCAGCTCGCGACGAGATTTCCTCGTCAAACCCTGTTTTTAACGAAACTCGCGACCCTTCGCGGTCCGGCACACGGACACAAATCATCTCCGAGTGACGCACACACGCATGAAAATAATATACAGGACGATCCTCGCGTTTATCGTCAAGCCGCAGAAAATACGAGTACCTACGTAATCGTGTGTATTACTATTTTCAATCAAAACACCCCGATATAAGCGATAACCATTGGACAATGTAAGAACAATCTGTTTTTTCGAACGCGTGTAGAAAAATAGATAAATAATAATTCCTTGTAAAGTTGTAACTCTTAATAGATATATTGTTATAATGTATTGCTCCCGGTTCGCGACAAAATAATCACTCTGTAGACATGTCGTACTTGCAGGACCCTAATTTATAATATACGTTCAGTATATATATATATATATGTATATGTACGTGTGTATGTATGCGTTTGCGTGTATATGTGTGTTATAATATATTGTCGTTGTAAAATATATATTATTGTCGTCGTCGTCGTCGTCGTAGTCGTCGTAGTCTAGTGCACTCGCGAAAATCGCTGCGGGTGATTCTGCCGCCACGTGACCGGATTATTGTTTATATACAGGATGGTTAGCGACATTATCGTGTTTTATGTATTTTTGGCATTTTTATGGCCCTCCGGTCCCATTTATTATACCGTATATACCCTTACAAGCGGAATATATAACACATCAGTTCCACAACACCCTGTTCGCTGGTCCGCCAGCCATTCGCGGGATTTATCTGGCTACACTAAGTTTCTATAGTGTTCCTTGCGTGGCAAACAAATGTTTTCATAGAGTTTGAAGAGTTTAACAATACATTTTCACAAAACCAATATAGGCGGGTTACAATATAGTTGGGAGGAGTGAGGCATTGGAAAAAGAGCGTTACTTTAAATTATATAAAAACAGATACCATGTTAGTAATGAATAACCGATAATACGTAAATGTCGAACTATAAATACTCATTCGAACAATTTATTTGTGCATAATAATATGCTATGGAACAAACAAAATATGACAGTTCAATTTTTAACCGGGATACCTGAGAAAAGCAATAATATTCAAATATTATATAAATCTAAATAATCAGTCTACAAAAAGCGAACAATTTAACTTTTTTCCGGTGATGCGACGTACCTACTCATAGACTAACTCTGATTTATTTTTAGTTGGTTTTTTTTTTTTTATTACAACCTGTATTTTTAATTCCTAATATGAGACACGGAATAATATTTTTAAACATTGGATATTGAAAACATTTTTTTATAATTTATAAAACCATTCGACGTTTGGCCGGTCAGCTAGTAACTGGACAACTCGACATTTGCGCGGATTACTGATCGCCATTCGTCACGGCTTTAAAAGCTTAAAAAAATAAAAAATAACTATTTGTGTAAGGCGTTATAAATATACTTCAAACCGCATAATATTACTGTACAAAAATACGAACATTTACTCTGAACACGAATGCGGCCGTTTGATAATGATGGATCACACTGTATATTATTATACCTAATATACATATAATGATATATACGTTTTAACCGTATTATAATACACTCATGTTATAATCATATACATTATACATATAATATTATTATTATTCCACTCTACCACCACCACCACCACTACCACCACTATAATATACGTACACACATATTATTCGTGCCTCGAACATCGCGATATCATCTCCTTAAGGGCAAAAAAAAACAAACTCGTCCTCGAAACAAACACGCTCGCGGCGGCACCGCCTCACACGCTCGTAATATTATTATATATTGTATTGTACGATTTAGGTACACACACACACACATATGATAATATGCGTATAAACGTGTACGAATATTGTGTATGATATAATGTTGATTATATGTACGCAACATCGTGATGCGCTGCGTCTCGGAGATAGGGTGAGTAATAATATATGATTATAAACTTCTGCATCGCGGGCGGGGGTGGCATACATATTGTAACATTTTATTATGCGTACATATTACAATAGACGCTCTCTCTCTCTCTTTCCGGTAGTGGCGTACGCAGGGGTAGGGTTCTAACCCCTCCCAACATCCCCTGAAATGCGTTCCTTTAAAAAAAAAAAAAAAAATAGATTACCTTATTTACCGCCCCAATCAATACACGCTGCAGAGCACATTGATTGTCAGTCAGTTTTAATGCCAATGACATCGATAATCACAGTTTCAGTGGTTTTTTTTTTTTTTGCTAATTGATATGAGAAGAACATTGCGCTACATTGTAGATGACCTGCAGGTGTTAAAATGCATTATAAACGCAAAGAAACAATTTGAGACTAACCCCTGTGAAAACCCTAAACGAACTAAAATCCTGCGTATACTCTAATCGCTTCGCTCTCTATATACTATAGCGGTATGATCACATGTTCAACCACAAACTTTTTTAACGACATCACATGCAAGCGAACTCCAAAAATAAATAAAACCTATAATGCTCTCACTGTGAACATAGTATAATATAATATTATGCAGAGGTAGACGCGAAAAGAGATGATTTTCGCTATAGATCTTTGCCGAAACGAGACGTCAGAAATATTCGTCGGGCGCACACCGTCTATACCACGGTTCGACAAAATAAATATTGTCTTTGCGGCTCAGTGCCGAAAAAGAAAAATGTGTCCATAAAGATTATTTTTGCTAAATCAAAAGAATCTGGTATACCCGAGTCGCCTCTTAAATCTTGGTAGGTTGGATTTATTTTTCTAGAATTGCCCCCGGGAAGTTTTCGGAGGCAATTCGAGTTTATTGTGGCGGCGTCGGTATAATTCATTTTTTGACAGATTAAGTTTTCGAAAAATTGTCTACCATTTCTCGTACACTTTGGTCGTATTACGAAAATATAACGATTTTTTTTACGAGAGGGGGGGAGTACACTCTACGAGTTGCTGCACATAATATATTTGTTTATTTTTTAAAAGCTAATCGAATTTCTGTTTCCAATATTAATAATAAAATCCAATTATGTGGAATTGCTTTCAAAGTAAAAATTGTTATTTGTTTAAATTCGTTCAGTATAATAGTCAACAATCAAAAAATATAAAAAATTACATTACAGTTATAATTTTCCCAAACTTATTGTCATGCAGACATAATATATTCGACATCGATCATCGATTACCTATATATAGGTCAATGGGTATAACGATAAAATGTATCGAAGTGTCAATTTATAATTATGGTAATGGTATGGTAGGTCGTAGGTAATTGGAGTACATCTCCTACGACCCTCTTCGCTTCACTGCATCGGTATTTGTGAAATTAACTCAAAACTATATAGTTAGGCGACTCTATAAGTTCTTACACGAGGCATAGCAGGTAAAAACCTTTGTTAGCTACTACACAGTGGAAAAAATTGTACATGTGAGTTCCAACCGGGCAAAAAAAATTACGGTAATATTATGTTCCTGAACGGTGGAAAATGATATAAGACCTACATGGATATTTGGGTATTGTATATATATAAAAAAATTATATTAATTGTGATGAAATTAGAATTTAGATCGATTATTTATAATATATGATGACAGGTTATTGATACAAACTTATACGATTGTCTTAAATAAATTGAAATTTGATATTTATTCTCAACAATGTAAAAAATTACATTACAGAATATTATATCATATTATATATAAATGTTATATTATTAAATAATCGTAGAAAAAATAACATATTACACTGTATGCGGTTCGTTTCGGAACCTTAAACAATTAATATAATCGTATTGACTAATTTTGTTTGTCTTAAAAGTTTAAATCTAAAATTGTTTCATTATAATAGTAGCCATAGTGGTTGCAGTAACGAGCGGGGTTGTGTTATTATTACACCTGATCCATTCTATGGGCGTATTCCAACATAGTCGCAGAAAAGCGATCGGTGTAGGCAAACTTGGTCATCTCATTTGTATAATCATCGGAACTTAAATACATCGTTTTTATATTAGCGCAAGAATAATTAACCATTGCAATTAAAGATTTGATGCAATATTATCAGCTGCCGAGGCTTCAAACGCGACGGTTATTAGCTTACTTTTGAATGTATATTATATTGTTATGATTAAAACAAAATATCGTTATTTTATATTTACAATAATTTACAATTTTTGACTGTCGAGTTCACTACATTATGGATAAAAATTAATAATAGCATGCTACTCCTGCGTTGCCTTTGGTCGGAGTGCGTGTCGGAGTAAAGTTGGGCTGGTTAAAGATTTTTCGTGCTTCGGTGTATTTTGGACATTTGGTCTGCACACGGTGATTGATCGTAAGGTTTTCCCTGATTGCGCGTCACATGTTGCAGAGGCCGGTCCTTCGGCGATGAGGAAGACGAGCGGATTAAATTCGTGTGTCTTGCTCCAACTCGGGCGATTATTACTCGATCCCTTCTTTTTAAATCAACAATGGGAAATTTCCATTTATTTAATGGAAGGTTTTATAATACCGAATTTAAGGATGTTTACAGTCATAAATACTTATATTGTCCTAATAACGGACCATATTATTATATCATACGTCATTATACGCAACACGCACCGTTGTGCACGCTTTTCACGGCTATACATCATATCAACGTTATATTATTATGTATAATGTAGTATATATAAGTACACACGAATGTTATATAGTTCAGGGATGTCGATAGGGGTAAGGGGAGGCCTTCGTTTTGAATGGTGGGGAGGGGAGAGTATGTTGTCGTCGTTGTTGTTGTTCAATCGAACGAAAATCCGGGCACCCCGGCGATTTAAGCAATTTCTCATTGGCGCTGTGGCGTTTTACATTGTACTATATTACTGTATAATATTGTAAAATATTTATTATTATATTATGTTATACGCATATAGTATCGACGGAAGAAAATAAATTGCCTGTGTGGCGCGCGTGGGCACGAGGCGCGTGTGTACATAATAACGTTGAGGATATAAGAAATAGAAAAACGGTGCGTGAACGAACGATAGTCAGAGGGGGTGGGGGGGAGGTGAACCATGCTTGTACGGTGGAGAGTATACATATTTAATATCATATTATTATTATTATTATTTCATACCTACCAAAATATCAATATTGCGTATTATGATGTTGGGTACTCCTCAAAGAATCCCGAAACGATAATGTTCCATATATACACATATCGTATATTATATAAGAGCCATACGCGATACGCGATAAGAACAAATGAATTAAAATTAGAGGTACCGCCAGAGGCTCCACAAGTGGGAGGGCGGTCAGACACTCAGACCTGGAGTACAGGGGCCCCGTTGAAATTTTAATTTTTTTAATTTTTTATAGGAATACTTATTATATATTAAATTATATTTTATAGAGCCCCGCAAAAGCACGTTTAGTACAGGGGACCGCAATTTTATATAGGGGGGGGAGGGATGTAGGTACCTACCAATAAAATATTTTACTGCTCTGTAGAAACCGTTTTAAGCAGCGGTTCGCGGGGGACGATAAATAATAATAAATTCGTGAAACCCGACAAAGTCTTACTGCGGTGTTCGACAAACGTCCGATAGGATTAATAATATCATAAAATAATAACAATTGAGTAATTATATCATAATAATAATAACGCGTATATACGACTATACAATATAATATTATTATTATTATTATTATTATTATTATTATTATTATCATCGTGTGTGTGTGTACATAACGATAATATTATATTCACCAGATTATTATGACTCGTCACGTTTGGCTCGTTGTACATGCATATTATACTGTATAGAGACGCTTTAATACTATGACGACACTATTACGACTTGCATGACTATATTATCTGTGAACGTGTGACTGGGTAGAAGTTGATAATTCGACTGTTACACAGTATATATAGTGAACTTTTTTATGGTAAAATATATTATCAGACCTAAAATGTACACGGATATCGTAGATTATCCAGGTGACAAGAGAACAACAATATTTCGATTGTTTTATCGCGCACCAGAAGCACTGAATTAAAACCACAATATAACTTTCTATAATTATAATATGATTTCCAAACATTTCGATAGAGGTATCATATTATTAATTTAATATCGATATGATAATTGTACGATATAGAAACGCGAACGAAAAAAATGTACTTTCATATTTTTATCTAATTAGTTTTAAAATATGTACATTTGTAAGTGTCCCGAAAATCGATCAAAATCTGTAAAAAATATTTTGAAATAATCAAAATTTAAAACTTTAGATCATTGAAAAACTATAAGCCTAATGTATAATACAACTCAGCTATGGCTCAGTCCGTAATGCTTTTGAATATCATCAACTCTTTAAAGTCATCAATAGGTGGTTACAAATCTAATAATTTCTATGAATACCTATTTTATAACATATTATAATAGACTAAACCATACGGGTATTATTATTATTAATGATTATAATGTGCAAATTAGACCTAATGTTAAGTCATTTCAATATTTCAAAAATAAATTCTACACTCCGATGTACCTATTTTGCCTATATTTTGCCCCGTCCAAGACAAAGAGTTAATACACGCACGGACAATATTAAATATTGCGTAGTTATATGGATATATTGTGATACAAAAACGGTCTTCCTCCGACGCGGTATGGAAGTTTATTATTTATCAATTTGAAAAAATATATATTCCAAATAATCGAGAATGAACCGAACGGTTATTATGATGGCCTATAGTGTAATATCACGGTCATATTTTACAGCGAGTCGTTTTGTGAATCGATTTTTTTTCCTTTTGGTCTTCCGAATTGACACAATCGTTTATCTGATACGATCGCATTGCGGTCCACCCGAATTAAGGCGACGCGTTGTTTTTAGTTTATCGAAATTCACATCCATCATCGTTTCATACGCCGCGTGCGCCGATCTTACGACGTGCGTACATTATAATACGAAAATACGGTGATGTACAAACACCCTGTGTAATATAAAAATGTGTGACGTGTGTATGCGTGTGTGTGTTGTATTCACGTGAACGTCACGCGTGACATTTAATTAGCGCGATGGCTCGGCGCGCGAAGTTGTGCGTCGACTTTGGCGTGCGCGTCGTAATCGACGAACCGTGGATTACGCAACTCCTCCTCCTCCCCCCCCCCTTTCTGTATACAAAAGCAGTACACCTGGCGACCCGGTCAGGTCGAGATGTTTCGAAAAATATATATATATATCATATTATCCCGTTAATAACTATACCTATATCTATACGCGGAATGAAATTCTCGTGCTGCAAACGCGAATCGGATTATTACATAATAAGTGTTTAAATAATTCAGGTCGTCGATGCGTGTATACGGCCGTTCCGGGGGTAGGCGCAATGACGTATTTAGGGAGTGGTCTGAGGGACGGTCGGAGCAGAGGGGGTGGTCACTCCGGGTGATTGCACAGTACGTGAGCAATGGAAATTATTTTTTTCGTCATAATGTGATAATATTGACACAGTACGTTTTTGCGATGTCGATAGAAAGCGTGAAAAAAAATTAACCTAACCCGAGCCCGCCGAATGGGCATTGCTGATGTGACGTCACTGCCTCGCTGACGTGGGCGCAAATCCAACCGGAGCTCACCCAGCAGACGTCTTCGGAGCAATGCGTTAAACGTAGACGCGATAATGTTGGCTGAAAAAATGATTTAAGGAGAGTGGCTACAGCGGTTGCTTTTTTTCGCACGGAAAATGAAATGAAAACCGTAATCCTTATATTTGTGTTTTATTCTCTTGACGGATTTGAATGATATTTCTCCAGCAAAGGTGAAAAAATCCTGCCATTGTTATCAGGGACTTCTGCGGGCAATCACATTTTTGATCTTTCGTAGGTACTCGGGGATTACGTAAAGCTTACGAATTTATCCAAAATCGTTAAAACGAAACGATACTTAACGCTGCGGATAGCATAATATGTGAAAAGCTTTCAAGAATCCAAGTCAGGCCACATTTATACCTATATAATATTTGAAGGATATTTGGCTACGATAAAACATTTCCAAGTGAAATGTGACCATCTTGTCGACCTGAAAATAATATTGTATTAATCTATGATTGTATTTCGCCATCATTGGCGAAATCCATGACGTACAACCCGCAGTAGGTTTTTTGCGATCCGAAGTCGTTTATTTTTTAAACAGTTGCACTAGCATCGTTCATGATAATAACTATAGGGCTTGGAAATATTTTTAGGAACTGAAATAGGTACGCAAAACAAAACTCTGAAGTATGCAAACATAAAGAATATCTTGCAAAAAAAATTTACGAAATTCCAAAAGAAATGTACATAGTATATATTATACGTAATATTATTGTTTATGTCGTTTATGAACATCGTTGCATTGTTAGTTATATATTACTTTATTAAATATTGTCTTCTATATAATATTACATAAAAGCGAATGTATGTTTGTTGGTCTGTCATTTATGCTTTCCCACACTATTGATCCGATCTCCATGAGACTTTTGTGTCGAGCTTTGGGCACCCCGAGAAAGGTTTCTAAACTATTTTAAACGAAATCGAACTAAAAAAATGTATGCACTACACGCATAACGTGTATGATAACTGATAAGATTTCGTGATAAGCTTTTTAATGTAACATAAACCGTAACGACATTACCGTTTAAATTGATGCGAGTCTCAAGGGCTATTTTGAGATTCTAAATGGTCGATGAAAATTTTGAACTTAATTGCACCGAATACTAAATAGTAAAGCCCAAAGTTTGAATCAATATACAGAGTTGGCATTTTCAACGAGCAATGAAGTTCACGGGGTCAACTAATATTAAATAAATTGAAAATTAAAAAGAAAGTTCTGGTGCGTAGGGAACAGCAGGTGACCGGTTTGTGATGTTACCTATTGAACGAAAAAAGTATCATCGGCATTAATAGGCACCTAAATATAAAGTGTTAACAAAAATACATTTTAAACATTTGTACAATATTAATAACAACATTTTTTTTGGATTTTAATTGATAAACAATTCTTTTAGAAACATTAAAAAATTAATTTACATTTACATTTGTTGCACAAAAATAAAAATGTAGACTTTTTTCTAAAATTGGGAAAGTATGAAAAATAAGCATTTTAAACCTTCGATTTTGAAACTTGTCGTTGCGAACGGTTTTTGCGAAAACAGAATACACTCTATAATTTAATTACTCTGCAAATTACTCAGTGCCATATACATGTTTTTGAATTCTGTTTGCGGGACTGCTCGAAAATAGACTGTTGGATCATTAATCTCCCGCAGACAGAATTGTAAAATATGTATAGAATACTGACTACTGATTTATGTACGTAACTGAGTTATAGAGTGTGCCCAGTTTTCGTGGACACGCTGTTTAATAGATATTAGCTTGGTTTGCCGTAAATTGAGAACACAATATTGTAATATAGAAAAATATTGAAATATGCAAAAACTACAATATAAATCTTAAGGTTTACACGGGCGGCGTGAACCACGAGAGTTAACCACACACTTTAGACTCAAACATGTTTGATTTTCAATCGTGAGAATTTCCTGGCGTTCCCACGGGAGGGTTCTCCCTCCCCTAGAATTTTCAATTTTCACTTCGCTCTTTGCCCGAACATATTATCTACCATGTCGATTGTTCATTTTAAATTACCTCTGGCCCCCTCCTTAGAAAAAACAAAAACGTCTGTCGACGACCACGCGTGAGATGAGCGCAATTGTGGCGCGGTACACCCTCGCAACTCACGTCTCGTGTAAACCCAGCAAATATAATATTATAAACCATTTCACTTCCTCGGCACAATAGTAATATTTTTCACTGCCGCGTGTTTCAGGCCGCCCAAGGAGCAGTCCGGCTGGAAGGGGACGTGATCACCTCGCACGGGTCCGTGTCCAGCCTGCCGATGGGCAGCGCGGCGGCCGTGGGTGGGTCGGGTCGGGGCAGGGGATCGTCCTCGCCCGCAGACAACGCGTCCGTGTGCACTTGCACTTGCACGCGGTCGAGGAGCCGGAACGACGGGTACCGTTCGGGTGATTCGCCGCCGTACGCATCGGGCTCCGTCTACGGAGTCGGGACCGGACGAGGCGTCGGCGTCGGCAGCGGCGGCGACCGTGACGACGGCGACGACGGGTGCAGCGGCGACGACGACGACGACGAAGACGACGACGGTTGTGAACCGCACGACATACAGCTGGAGACGTTCTACGACGGCCGTGAAACGGCGTCGACGTCGGCCGATCCGTACAGCATCCGGCAGCGCGTCGTACAAACGCAACAGCAACAGCAACAGCAACAGCAGCAACAGCAGCAGCAACTACAGAACGAACACAGGTCGTCCATTTGACGTATGTTCGCCAGTGGCGGAGGCAGCGGTGGCGACTGCGACCGCGTCGGTCATCCGTACACGCCGTTCGCATAGCTGGTGCAGTGCGCCCACCGTATATACCCATATACCGCGTACCGACCGCCGATACCGCGGTAACGATAGCGGTTCCCGGTCGCTCCGGTAGACGTGACGATGACAACGATTCGAACGCGATCGAAAAACGCGTCATACAATTGTATAATATTTTTGTCGTCGTTGCCGTCGTATGGTATCATAAAATATTAAAATATATGTTAAGTTGGTACACTGGCGGTCGATCTGCAACGGTTTGCGACTCATCGATGTTCTCTTGCAGTGTCGTGTACGATTTCGTACGGAAAAAACCGATATTAAAAAACCGTAGCAGCCACGTGGTCGTCGAAACCTGCGATTGAGAAACTAAAAAACGATGCGAAAATCGTAATCAACGGCCGGTCGAATGCGGAGCTGCTGAAGCACAAAGGGGCCATGGCTGCGTCACACCGCAGCCGTGAAGAACGAAACAAATTTTATTAGGAACATTAAAATATTATGATGATATAATATTATATTAAACATTTAAATCAAATATTATTAAAGAATAAAAAAAAAAACGTAATTATGTACATACAAATACAATAGAAAACGCGACTCAATTTCGTATCGACAATTCTTTTGTTGGTCCTTTTGAGTTATTTTTAATATTCTTTCTAATTTTTTTTGTATTTTTTTTTTATGTTATACCTATAATACACGTTAGCGTAAACGTATTAATCAAAAATGTTAAAATAATATTATAATAGTTTTTCGTCTTTGAATAATATACTACGAACGATTCCGAAATCAAATTAATTATATAATAATATGTATATGATATAGTATATAATATTATGTGTATTATTATAATTATAATTTCAATTTTTTTTTTTTATTTAAATATTGTACATTTTTTGCTTTACACGTCAGAGCGATCATATATAATTATATTCCTTCAAATTTTGGTCTCGTTTTTCAATTTTGTTATTCATTTTTTTTATATCTTTGAATTTTTTTAATACAATTACCATTGACATTCGAATATTAAACAATAAATAATAATATTAATGATAAAATAAATTTAGTTACATTATTTTGTTTACTTATAACTAAACGTTTTAAACATTAATTTTGAAATTGATGTATATAACTATAATACATAGCTCGTATTCAAATGTTGTACATACATTTTTACATTATTTTATTATAATATATTAGCTAAAATCTATTGTTTTTAAATAAAAACCTAAAACACAAATGAAACAAAAATGTTTGCCTTGTTATTAGTTTCTACATAGGTAATTTTCCTTTAGAAAATCTAAGGTTCGGCAATCACTAATCAAAAGGTGCCAAGTACTTGTGGTCCGGTGGGGAGAACAGGGAAAATCCATCACAAAGATTATTTCCTTTAAAAATAAGGATGACAACGTATTGTGTGGAATTGGAAGTATTATTGTGTTATAATTTATAATAATACATATTTTATAGTACCTACCTTTTTTGCGACGGTTGACTTAAAGTCTTAGGTAATTTTGCAGATAATGGAAATATTATATTTTATTGACCTGGATTTTCCAGGATATATCATGGTTTAAAATTTAAAAAATAATACGATGACCGACGCCAAGATGAGCAAAGACTCATAATACTGTGATTAGTTATGATTTATCCATATTTTTGTGCGTTATCTCTAATATGATAATTATTAATATAATTGTGTATTAATTGTTTCCTTGCATTGCAGGTACTAATGTGTGCGTCAAGGAAAACTAAACATGTTTATATGTATTTTTTGGGTCTAGGACATTTCGCCTCGACCGTTTCGCCGCTGGACTATTCGCCGCCGGACGTTTCGCCGCCGACCGATTCGTCGCCGACATTTCTCGAGTTAAATATACCACCACAACTCGTACCAGAATATACCAGAGATCCAGCAGTGACACCACCAATAAGAAATAATTTACAGTGATGCCCTGTTAGCGGCACTCGTCGCTACGCTCCTCGGCGTCTTCGTTCCGCTCCGCAAATCGAAAATATCCCTCGACTTGCTATGCAACACCACCTAAAGTTGGTCACAGTGTAACCGCTGTTATACCAGAGAACAACCACTCTTATCATTAAAAAGCTTATCACAACTGCTATCAAAATCGGTAGCGGCGAATTGTCCGGCGGCGAATCGGTCGGCAGCGAAACGTCCGGCGGCGAACCGGTCTGCGGCGATTGGCGAATAGTCCAGCGGCGAAATGTCCGGGTTCGGTATTTTTTTATTACACGGTCAATATTTCTAAAATCTCAGACTATTACATCTTGAGATAGTTTACCATAATATATCAGCTAACAACATGCATTTCCAATGGTTTTCCATAAACTACGTTAAAAACATTACGTTTCAAACCATAATAATACAATTATGTTTCATGAAATGTTCTTTTTTCAATTACAATATGTCAATATCAATCGACGCGTAAGTATTGTTGTTTTAATTTTTAAATACTATTATGCAAAGCTACATACAACAATGATTCGTATATTTAAACTATTTTCTTAAATTTAATGAACCAATCGTGGTAACCAATCAATAAATCGTGTACCTAGAGCCCTAGACGATTAGCAGCTATATTAATATATTAAAATATTAAATGCTTAGTGATTGTTTATGAAACCCAACATTAAGGTATTATATAAACAGACACATGATTTATTTCACTCGCAAAATAATGTATAAAAAGCGTTTAAGAAGTGACAACTATAATAATAATTATTGCAGTTTGTTATGTGCAGGGCTCGGAACTTTAAGTGCTTAAAATCTTAAATATATGCGCATACATATGCACCAAAAAAATATAAAAATATGCGCTTGAATATGCATTTATTTTTAATTAAAAAAGACGTTAAAAAACATATCTTGTACATATTACTAAAAATTGATATGCTATACATAGGTACTATATAATAAAAAAAAATTGGATTTTTTAACACTCAGCATCTTCTTTACCTAGTAATTAAAATTATTATGTAATAAAACATAATCATTTTATAATTATATTTTAGTTGTATATTAGTTTGTTCAATCATTTGCTTGGTTCTTGTATTGAACATTTCCCTCCGTTTAATCATTTTCTTTTGTCTTACTGTTTGTTTATGTTGTATTACACTAGATAGATTCTACTTTAATTTCACATATTTTGCAAAATAAAATTCTTCCATCTGCGGAAAATACATTATCCCCAAATTCCAAAATGAAACTTCTCGACCGACTAATTTGTGTTTTTTTATTCTTTTGGCATATTAATATATTATGCCACAAATACGAGTGCTAATAAATACAAAAAATAACGAATACAAATACGAACACGACAACGATTAACGATACGTGCACACGATAACGATCGTAGTCCGTCGATCACTATATACTGGCAAACAAAATAATTCTGATAAGACAGATTAAATAAAAATAATATTGTCCTCAGAGCTAAAAATAAAATAGGTTACCATAACGCTATTGATTATCGCCTTGTCGGTATTATTGGCGACAAAATCGTGTAGATAAAATTAATTTACTAAAAAATTGATTTAAGAGTAAATAATCAAAAATTATTTTGAAATATGCAATAAAAATCAATAAATCTTAAAAATATGCATTGGTAAAAAAAAAATCCAAAATATGCAAACATAATATGCACATTAAACTTTAACTCCAAACACCACAGCACAAATATGTATCGGATCAGATATATTCTATTTACTTCCCGAACAAATATGCAAATGCATAAACTATAAAGTCCCGAGCCCTCGTTATGTGTTTCCTGTTTGATCTTTAAAGGATGCTTGTTTTTTCAATGGAAGATCAGTAATATATTAAATAAAAATACAGTGCGTTTACCAGTCCATAACTTTGAATGATTGAAATCCCGAATCAGTATGACGAAACCGTTTTGAAATTATCTTAGACGCCTTTGAAAAAATGTCCTGAAATTCTTTTTCATTTTATTTATCGGCTTAAATGGAGAACGAAATATTATGTAAACCTTTGTCGTAAGTTGAACATACTGCCGAGAGAGTGGTAAATCAATGTATCTGTAAACTGCAGTATGAAATATGAATAAAACTGTACACGTTTGAAAAGTCAATAACCTATATTAAATAGAATGTCAATAATTTTCGGTTTTAGTTACATTTTTACAATAGATCAACAAAGTGAATAAAATTGATTTTTGCTTTCCGAAACTGTTGTTGATAAGATGGGGAGGTGTATCAAACTCAGCGTGGAGCGTACCAATTGTGGACAAACTTACGAATGCATGCATCGTAGTGTCGAATGAAATTATTTCTATTTATATTACGCCAATCAGCAATAAACAATAATCATACATCTATGTAGCCAATAACAATTAAATATAACTAACAGAAATAAAGTTTAAGAGAGATACAACGATAACGATAACAAAAAGTGTACGAATGATAAAAGTAGCCAGAGAACGCAGCCAAAACAACTAGGCCATATTTAGATTCAAGAGCATTCTGTGTAGTGGATGATTGTAACCATAAACCGTAGAGTGGTGTGGGACATAAACTGGACTAGGTTTCGTGTACCGCATGTAAGAACTTTGAATGGAATTTCAACAAGTAAATTGGGAGCGTCTACGGTACCATATAGAAGGGAAGTTAAAAAGTATTATCTAGGTTATAAAATATTTACATCAACCATTGCATTATATTATATATTTAGTATAATATATTAAATTATCTAGTGGAAGAGCACTTTTTTCACTCATATCGTTAAACATACTACGCATATAAATTATAAAGGATGAGAAATCGTTACTAGTTTATGTATCTGATTAAAAATATTAGGAACATTATTAACGCCATCTGTAATTCAACAACATTTCCTATATATCTGACTTGCTCAAAACCATAAAAATAAAACAGTTTATCAGTTTTGATAGTCAAAACGATTAATATTTTAGATGGCCCTGCGATTTATGAACAAAATGAAAAAGTAAATTAATTGTTAATTGATGAAGTCTTTTGAGACTTTTATTTTTTATTTTATTAAAGCCGCAACAGCAATTGTTATTAGTACATTAATAGGTTTCAGATTTTCAATGGTTTATGCGTAGTACCATTACGATACATTAAATATATGTTATAATATATTACAGGGGCGCACCCAGAATTTTTTTTTTTTTTTTGGGGGGGGGGCTAAAATCAAAATTTTAATATTAATAGGTAGTATTTATTTTGAAATATGTACAGAAATCTTAAAGCTTGTTTACAATCTTATAAAGTTGAGACGCCTTGGTCCTTTTTTCCCCATTATTGAGAGTACTTCTGAAGTTTGAACATTGATTTCTCTGTGAATATGAAGCATAGCGGTTTGAGATAAACTAAATCGTATCGATAAAAATATATAATCTAGACGTTCCCGGTATCCTACACAGTACACAGTTTCAACTAACGACGTCGCGACGATAATAATAAACAACAGGGGTCTCTCCCGGGGCCCGGAATGACAGGTATAAATATAATATAATATTATGACATTATGTTATACCTAATGTTTAAACTCCGATAGTTGATATTTTTTTTCATAATAATTTAAAGTCAAATGTCAATTGTCAATAAACCTAATAAAATATGTTTTGGGGCTAGCCATTTGGGGGGGGGGGCTAAAGCCCGTTAGCCACCCCCTTGGGTTCGCCCTTGATATATTATATTGTACATATAATTCAGTTAATTCTATAAGCATTTAAGCACTTTTTGGTGTTTTTTAGAACTGGACTAAATTAGTGCTTCATCAAGATTTTCTGCAATTTAAAGTTGGGTTTTAACGTTACATGGCGTTTACTCAGTGGAAAATTATATATTTGAACGTGAGAAGTTCCTCGCATGTTTAGCATAGGTCTGTTCCGGTCATAAGGTGTCTATGTGAGTCTACCATGTGTAGCCGATTCGTTATCTATTTAGGATTACTTCCTATGGTCTGGATAGTGGTATGGTTGATCTGGAGACATTTTAGTGTGCTGTTTAATTTAATTCTTGGGCCATAATACCAAAAAATATACATTTTGCAATTTAAGTGTGAATTTTAATGTTTTAAATTGTGAGTTCATAAAAAAAAAACCTTCTAAGATCTCATTTGAAACTAATTGGAAGGCAGGTTTCTTATAATTTTTTATACTCAAATCCAACATTTCTTATCCTGAAACAAAAATTATTAAAAAGTTGCAAATAATGAAATGTTCACACCAGAGGCGCACTGGGCAACTATTTAGCCTGGGAATTTTGACCAACCTTTGCCAATTCGTCATCTCATAATGTAATGATTTAAATATTGGTACCAATGTTTGAATAATGATGGTTGCATCCAATACCCATCCTAAATTTTCTCAGGAAACAACTTAAAATGCAATGTGTTTAATAGTTTTTATCTTAAGTACAGAACTACAAAGTATAATGTATTACTTTTTTTAATTACTCTATAACTGAGTCAAAATTAATGAAAAACATAGGTTGGCATTAAATATTTATAACGATATAAGTGTCTCCTTTTTCTCTCTGATTTTCTCAGCACCACCCTTTCTTTTAGTTTTCATTTTAAATAACAAATAAATATTACAAAATCACTAAACAACACAAAATTGAAATAAAAAACGCTTAAAAAATTCAATTTTATGAATTAAAAACATTACATTGAACTCACGAAACTATACCTATACCTAGTTACCATCCTATATTAGCCCATCAATATTATCATATTTTATTATTGTGTACAACATATTAGGTCATATTAAGAAAATACTCGCTGGCTAGACATGGCTGTAGTAATCATTTGTTATAATAAAGTCAGATTCAGCTATAAATAGGTCGTTGATTTAAATGCAATAAAAATGGCTTAGGAAATTTGATTTTATGCTAATACATAATATGACAAAGCTTAATAAAATTCAAAGACAAATTAAAAGCCAATTTAAATAAATATAAAATTCAATATACATAAGTATGTATATTCTTTGTATTTTGTGTGTTACTTTTTTTTAGGGAATTTAAGCTAGGTTTTTTTAAAAGTGTATTTGTTTTTATAAAATTTTTGAAAAATTCCTTCAAACCATAAATATGACAATTATTGGAATTGAATTGTGTTACAGTTAATTAATTAGATAAAAAAAATGGTTTTCTTAAAATTCCACTAGATAAGTCTTAATCATTACGAAGGGGTATTAGATAGGCATCCAAACGTACATTTCAACATTGTTTTCCTTATATGGTTTCTGTAGGTACGAAAATCGATTTTTTCATACCAGGGTCCCATGAAGTTTGTGCCGCATTAACGAATTTCTCACCCAATGGCAGATTTTATTTGACCAACCTTAACCCCTTTCACATATTAACTCTAAAATAAAATAATAACAATTACACCTATTTTTATTTTTTATTCTAAAATTATTTATTTATTTATCTGTTTTTTCTTGCTGTGAATTCGTTAATACCGTCCTCTTCCAATCCTTAGGTCGCAATTTTTTGTGGACACAAGGGCCAGAAATGAAATCTTTTAATTAGTCATTAAAGAATTCTTAGGGAGTTTTTCACCCTTTTCAAGATGGAAACAATTTACTAGCTACGGATCATGGTACTGAAACGAAAAGTTTCGATGTTATTTCAACATTTAGAAACGTACAGTTAAATTTTGATCTAGCTAATGTGTATTGAAAGTCTGAATTGATTATTATTGATCATCTTCTGTTTAGCTATTTATTTAAATCGAATTATTTAATTTACATGATCGAGTTCTAAACCTGTACCGTGGCAAATTAATACTATCACTGCTTACAATATTTTTGAATCTTTTTGAGTAAAATGTTATCATTGGGTTTTTCCATTCTTAAAAAAGATTCCCGATAGGCAACTAAACGTACACCAATGCATCACATAACAATAAATTATGCGCCGTCCTCGTGACATATATTTTATGGGGCCCTGGTACAAAAATTAAATATTCCGTTTCGACCGTACCCGCAAAATTAGAGTTGTATGGTTTCCTTTATTAAACGCCTCGAAAACCTGAGTTTGTAAATGACTTGCATATGAAAAACTACGAAAATAAATTACAAATAATAACTAAAAGAATTGTCACTTAAACATTTTGTGAATAGTATCCAAGGTTATTAGTTATTTGAGTTACAAAATACAATTAAACACTTTATGTCAAAAAAAGATCTCATAAGGTATTATTATAGTTATTTAAAAATATTTAAGATAGATTAATAGATATGATTTTAAAATGCATGCCATTAACATAAATATATATCATTAATTGGGGGGGGGGGGGAGTGGTAATGCCATCCCCCACTACCACATTATATCTGATCACCCTACGGCTAAGGTTCAAAGACAACATACCTAAAAATTAGTAATTCTACGAGGGTAGAAAACTGTAAGATAAGATGTGATGAAGATTAATCGCAGAAAATTGATTTCAACCACTCTGCGAACTGGAAGACATAAAATACTAATTTTGGTACCAGGGTCCATATGAATTGTCTCTTTCTCGCACGTGCGGTGTCGAATTTCGTACTTTACACTAAGGTTGACCGTATTTTGACACTGATATATAAGGGTAGGTTTTATCCGTTTTATGGTCAGTGGTAAATACCGAAAATACTGCCTTGTATAGTAAATTACTAATTACGATATTATCAAGTATAACATAACACAGTACCAATTTTCAAAATAAAAATCCCCCAAGAGTAAAAACAAGTAAATGCAAAAAGCTTAAAGCACGACTGCATATTTAAATATTGTAGTATGATTATTTTTTTTTATGAAGCACAATCGTACACAAAGTTCAATCGTCGAACAGCGAGACTTTGTATTATAGTTGTATAAATTTACTCATACAATTTATAGTAGGTATCAACTACTAAGGTAAAATGTATAATATGCTAGTATAGTCCATGAGGAATGGCTGATATAATATAATGGGTTTAGTTCCTAATACAAACTTTTGGGACTTCCAGAAAACTTTTGAAAATTAAAACTATTGCCTATAGGCTATAGGTATGCAATTAGCTGTAATGCCAAAAACAACACCCCACAACATGAGTCTGTTATAATTTTGGTCGAGGAAAATATCAGTGCAAAATTAATAATAATATTAATGTAATTTTGAAAGAGTCTAGATATTCTCAATTTATTTATTTTTTAATTTTTAACATTTAGAGTAAGGTAAAATAAATAACAAAACACTACATTTGTATTGTACAAGAATTAGTTATATTACATTTATAAAATACAGAAAATTAAGTTAGACATTCATATTACTTACACTTATTAAGCTAATTATAAAATAAAAGCATACCCTGTGACAAGTGTGCTAACTTATGATTAATCGATTATAGACAAATATTAACAAATTTCACTTCATTGTACTAGTTCATGTTCATTCAATAAGAAAGATTTTATTCTTATTTAATTTTCATTATTTTGATTAAGTATGAAAATCAAAATTATTCAAACTATTTTTTTAATAATTTGATTAATTTTTTTCACATATTTAATAAAAATTATCTCATATAATTTATTATTATATACAAACACACAACTTGTCAAACAATATAATATGTAATTTAAAAATAAAAATAATTAAATTAAATGCTTATACTAAGTATCAAAATAAGTATGTTCATCCTTCGATGAAACAATTTTAAACACAATTATATACCAACAGTCTAACAGACCTCAATATCTTTTAAATTTTTCTAGGGAATATATCACACTTAGATGTAACTAAGACTCAGAAAAATACAAAATAGTGAAGTCCCTGAAAACTAATGTTACTAAAGCTTTCAAAATAATTTAACAATTCAAAACAAACTCGTTCATACTTTTTTTATCAACTGTTGTTTAATGTTTATCAGTAAACTTCATAAATATTAAAGTATTAATCATAGTTGTTTTTATGCATTATGCAAGTCTAATAATTGGTATGTATAAAAACAAATAACATATCAATAATATAATAAATAAACAAATAATATGTACAAGATAAAAATATCCCAGTCATCATTTTGACATATAAAAATCAGTTCTGTTTCGGCAAACTTAATAAAAACAAACTATAATAATTAATAACAACACAAAAATATTTTAACTTCTATATGAAAGTAAATCAACAGTTTTTCAAAGTAAACTGAAAAACATCTCCAAGTTAACAACACCTGAATATAAATAAATAAATAAATGTTTATATTATTATAGAGTATATTCATCAAAGTATTTATAGAGTCACCGTATTATGAATAAAAAAAAATTTAAGTTTGTAGAATGCAAGTGATAATTTTATTTGCACTCAACAGCTTATAAGATAATAACTGATTTTATTCAACAACATTTTCATTTTCAGTTTAGCTATATAATTATTATCAGTTAGAAATACTTAAATTTAGTAGGACAAGCATACACGATTAATTGCTTGTGTACAAAAAAAAATAGTCATCATAATAATAATACAAAATAAAATCTTAAAGTAAATACAAATAAAACATTTAATTTTTAACTTGAATTATTTCAATGTAACAAAAGAAATGAGAAATCATTAAATATAACTAAAGATTATTCTAAACAAAGAAACAAATTTATGTTAAGTCAAAGCATAAATCAATAAGAAATTATGCATATAATATATTATGTTTATCCTTGAATGAAATTAAAATTGGAGAAAAACATAACTAGCCTTTTATTGTATTTCCTTTGAAATTAAATTAAAATTTCAAACAGATTACTTTTGAACAATCTAATATTAACAGTAGTTTAGGAAATAATTATAACATCTAATGGATAACACTATCACTTATAAAAATAATAAAAAGTTTATACAAAGTTCAGATATAAAATATATACATATATATATATATATAATATGTAAGTTATATACTATATATATATATTATATAAGTAATATGAATGTACCTAACCCTACTAGTACCTCCCGAAATGGTTCCACATATGATCCTCAGTTTCCATCAATGTATCGAAACTATCATCGCAAATTATACATATAAATCGATCATATGAGTTATTAATTGTTAATACATTCTGTTTATTTACACAACCATCTAAATGTTTGAGCAATGTTGTACGTTTAGTTAACGTGCGACAGCACAAAAAGCAAAATAAACATGACTTTTTTTCAAAATCACAAATTAGATGATTGGAGGTCATGTGAGCCCATAAAACAAACGTAAGATTTGTATCAAATCTAAAATATACAAAAATATTTACTGTTAAAAATAATTAGTTGAAATGTATTGATGTTATAAACTTACGGGCAATAATTGCACTGAAAGAAGCCAATAATTGTCTGTCCGTTAGTCTTAAATGATTTCAACATATTTTTTCTCTTGGCCAATTGATGGATTGCATCTGTTTTATTTTTTGATGTTACGCAAAGTTGCAAATAATTAAAAAGATATAACTGTTGAATAGAAGCTGTACTTCCAGAGGTAGAAACAATGTCCATAGGTCTATCTATAGACTCAAGCAGCGAGGAATGCATTGCAGTTTCATGTGCTCGGCGTTTTTCTGGACTATAGTAATACTTATCACAAATAGGGCATTGGTATATTGTAAGTGAAATATTTGTCGCTGTTGTTAACCAATTGCCATTTCTGCCCTCTATTTGCCTTCCTAGTTTGAATAAGCCAGAACTAAAAAATATATATACTCATCAATTATAAAATATATTTAATTGAATCATTTAAATCAAATTATACTTTTTTATCTCAGCAGCATTAGCTATAGCAGATGCTCTCTTGGGTCTAGGTTTTGTTAATGACGTGTCCAACCTTTAAAATACAATTCTCTTAACTATATAATATTTCATTCTACATCATTGTAATATGAATTATTATGTATATATATATATTGGCTACATACACTATACACAATATATTGTAGAAAAAATGTTTTGATCTGTAACTTTGAGGGTAGTTTCTGATAGAAATTTGTATTTAGATGGTGCTTTTGAGAGGTAAAAATTGAAAATTACCAATATTTTTCAAAATAAATAGGAAAAAAATATAGGGCAAGTGTACGCTTCTATAGTCTTGTACATGATATGTCTAGAGAAGACACTCTATGGATGTGTCAAATTTTAATAAAAAAAAACGATTCTGAGTGAAGATGGTCTGTCAGTCTAGAATATTACTAAATATATTATATGTTATTATTTCTATTAAGATAATTTATTTAACAAAATAAAGATATGAGTACACTACCTACTACAGTAGGTTAAATTAATTGCTGTCAAAAATATTGCATTTGAAAACGTTATTGTGTGTGTGTAAAATATAATAATATAGGTAAAAGTAAAGTACCCACAAATAATATTTTTTAATTACAAAAAATTGTACTAAAATCTATATAAATTGAACATATTATAAGTTTGTAACTAAAAATGTTGTCAAATGTTAAATTTTTATAGAAAAATTGTGATTTTGATAAGCTAATGTCATCTATAAATTAATAATAAAAAAAGATATTACTGTTCAGTAGTTGATGAAGTTGATGATAATAGTAGTTGACCTTTTGCTTTTAGATTATAATTAGCAATGGAAGTATTCCGAGTCTGTTTTCTAAATATAAAATATGAGATATTTATAAATATATGTATTAAAATTGTTAATTTGCAAGAATATTTGCTAGACCAAATAATGTCAGTTATAAGTTAGTAATAAAAATATATATTACTTTTCTATAGTTGATGATGTAGAAGATCTTAGTAGTTGACTTTTTGCTTCACGATCATCACGATTACGTTGTGCAATGGAAGTTTTTGGAGTAGGTTTCCTAAATACAAAATAAGCGATATTTATAAATATATTTATACATATATTAAGCAAATAATTATATATTACTTAGGTGCTACAGCCTTTCTAGGCTTAGGAGTTTTCTTTTGTTTTATGATTGGTGTTCTGTAACAAATATTATATTTTAATATTTAAGTTTGACTAAAAAATCTAGATTAATCCATAATATCAACTAACTTTTTTGGAGTATTGTCTTCTTTAGTAGTCAAGTCAACTGTTTCATCAGTTGAGAATAAAAAATGGAATCCGGTATCTGGTAAAACTCTTGATGGTCCAGTTTCTGGTCGAACTTGTAATGCTTCAGTACGATCATTTTCTGGACCAGAGTATGTGCCTTCTACCTCATTTGATGAAGAACCCACATCAGAATTTGGAACTGGTATATCTGGAGTAACTGTCATTTCTTCAGTTGAAATATTTGTGGATGGAGCATTATTGCGTAAGTAAATTACTTTTCTTTAGTTAAACAAAAATTTTCTTTTTAAAATTATCAATATAATACATTATGTATACACTCATACATACCTTTTAAATTGAATAAGTTTTTTTGTACTATTTTGGTTTCTACGTTGGTATGATTTAGGGATGTTGGTTGTAGCATTATTATTAATATTATTTACGATTAGTGGTGGTGGTGGTAGCACCCACTGGTTTAAAGGACTTATAGAATTTTCAAGAGCTTGTAAGCTATTGTCATTGCCATTATTATTATTGTCATTATGATTACGATTATTGTCATTATGATTATTATCATCATCATCATCGTCATCATCCAAACAAATCACTTCATCATCACTAATTTCACTGGATAAAATTTAAAATTAATTACATTTAATCAAATATTTGCATATTTTAATTTTAATAATGTTGAATTTTTTTTACAAATTAATAGTAATAATATACTTACTTTATTTCTCCATTTAATTGAACACTATTATTATGATTATTTACTGTACTTTGGACTCTGAAAAATAAATACATGATATTATATAATATTAATGCTACAGAATCTGTTAAAAAACATGAAACATTTCTAAACGTAGGAGTACCATATGATTTACATTTTGATACTATTTTGAACTTACGTGGAAGGATTATTCACATTAGATTGATTTAAACGTGCAGCAGAACCAAGATTTTTAACAGTATTTGTTTCGCTAAAACACATAATACATACATATTCAATATAATATAAACATGTATACATATAAAATTTCTATAAACAATATTACTCTTTATCCTATGAACAACTAATTATACTTCATCAATAATATATTACTATTTTTAACGAAAATACTACTACTAATACATACAGTGAATATCACTTGTCCTAATCATAGGTTATTATCAACACGTAACAAATATCAGCATTGAATATCATTAAAATAATCTCTAAAAGTAAAATTTAAGTTTATAAGGCTGTGACTCCAATTTATTTTTTTAACTAACTTATATCTGTAATTTAAAAGAAGTTCTTTGTGTGGCACATAAAAAAGACATAACAAAATACTGCAGTTTTCGTTTATGCTAAATAGTAGGGTTTTTAATGTACCTAACTGAATATCGGGTAGGTCATTTTAATGGGATTGTTAAATTTGAATTCAATGATCAATTGCTATACACACAAAAAAATGATTCTGTGCAAAGAAGACAGACAATTTAAATCTATAACATTCATACTTATAAGAAACCTTATCCCAAATTTTCAAGTTTTTTTTTTGAACCCAGTAACAGCAATTTTAACAACACTTATAAAATAATTCAACTATCAACAATTTTAAAGAGACAAAAATATTTTTTAAACTATAATATAAGTATTTAATGGATATTTCAAGTCTCTACATGTTTTTCTTTTTAATTATAACAAATGAGTAACAACTAAATTGATTTTGTGACGAATTGATGTTGAGTAAATTTCTTCCGCCTCACAACTATTTTTTTAACTATTATAATTGTAGAAATACTCAAAATTAACTATTTTTGGACAGTATAAAAACTTTGGAGGTTAGAGGAAATCTTTAGCTTCAAAACAGACGTCAGAAAAATAAATGATTAAAAATAATAGTAAAGCCAACAAGGAATCCTTAACGTCAGTCTCAAAAAAATCCTAAAAATGTGCCAATAGAAAATTAATTTACACTAAAATGATTTAAATGTTTACACATTACACTACATAGAATGTTATGTTTTACTCTTTATATTACATTTATATACTTACACACGCCGTCTGTTTATAAGTATTGGAGGTTTACTTAATACACAGAATCTGCTTGATTTGATAACATTATTTTTACAACTATAAAAAAATAAATAATATTTTTAATTAATTGTTTTAAATAATAAGATATTTAGCATTAGTATGTAGTTTTTTTTAAGTGATACCAAGTTTAGAAATTAAGTATAAAAATTGTTTAGTTCAAATATTTAAAAATAATTAAGAAAATGTCTCTCCTATAATGTGTTATCTATCTTATAAAAACATAACATAACAAATTTACATTAAGCAGTTAATGTTTAGTTTAGTTTGTTTTAATATTTGAATTAATTTACCCATTATTAAACTTTAAGGTATCAATATTTTTAAATATAATATTAAATTAATTCAGTATTATATTAAAACTAACCAAGCTAAATGAGAGCAGATGAATGTCAATTTGTTATGTAAGCTTATAAGATGGCGGCAACACATGATGGTGAGACCTCCTATTTAAATCTCCATATATATATGGTACTGATGACTTAATTCAATGATATTGAAATATTATAGTACATTTACTTCAATAGTAAATGTACTTATCATAATAACTGATATATTGCATTTAAGTACATTACATATAACTAGTCGAGGGCATGGAAAAGTGCTGACCCTTATGGCCCATTATCAATACTGTTATAAAAATTGGCTTTCAACATTTCACTGTAGTATATAAATTTATACCATCATGTATTACAAAGTATTTTGAATATACAAATAAAGGTAGCTTTAATTAGGTACTTAGATACTTTACTTTTTTTTAGTGGGTACCGCTCTGCTATGCAGTATTTGTTGAGTATGTCATTCTAGAATACTTGTATAAATAATCAAATTTAATAATGATAAAAACTACAGAATATCTTATATCAAAACACTTTTAAATCAAACCCACATAAAAAATTATTGTTACTTTCCGGTGGACGTTTTTATAAAGGTAGAAAAACTTGTTGGGAATCTTTTGTTCAAATTTCTTTGTCAGATATAAAAAGAAAATTTTTATGAATTGTTTCAATATTTGAACTTTAAATACAATTTATAAAAAATAATTGTGCCTATGTATCTTTAATATTTTTAAACTACTATTAAAACAACTTAAGATCAATCTTGTATTACATTTTTAAGCTTTTTTACTCAGTAAAAAAGTTTTGATCGACAGTCATTTTTAAAATGTTTGTCAATAATTGGTTTTGGGTAAAAACCCTACTTCAATTTTTTTCCCCAAAGTATTCAAAAATGAATTTTTAATTTAAAAGCAACTACATTCACTGTTTTATCAGAAACAATGCCGATGTCAAAAATTGGGGCATTTAAAATTTTTAACAACCTTTAATATCGAATAGACAGAAAAAAATACAACATTGTAAAAACAGTACATTCATTGCTACAAACAAAATTTAAAATAATAATTAAATAACAACCACACTATAAATAATTTGATATTTTAAAAAAATGTATGAATTTATGATTTGGTATTCACTATCACAAAAATGTTCTCTTGGCGCATAACGGACAGCGATCATTTTTCGTGGCCTCGACTACAGCGATAAACATGTATTGTAAATTTTAAAAAGTTATAACTTAAAACATTGAATCTCTTCAAATTCAGATGAGCAATTATTTTTTTTTTTAATGTTCAAAATTCCTTAAAAAATAGAATATGATATTCATACTATAAAACATACTTAGACTAACCTACTTAAGCTTAATAATATTAATCAGTGCTGTTAATTTTTCATATTATAAACTGTTCAATACTTACACAATAGGAAGGTTTATTCTAGATTGATTTATATTATTTATGGCATGTCTATTGTTTACATTATTTGTTCCACTAAAAAATAAAAATAAAGGTATGTTTAAAAAAAAATAAACATTTATAATATGTCAATATGTCAATATACACGAAATTGAAAGAATAGAACAAATAAAAATAAAAATATTTGCAAAAACATTGTTTGTGTCTAAATTCTAAATTGGCATCCACATACATTAGTGACATATTATACATAATTTTATTTTAATTATTTAATCATACAAGTATGTACAGGGTCCAGTAAAAAATTGATAAGGTTATATCATTCATCAATTATTATTAATGATAAATAAATAGCAAATGTTTGGATAAAAATAAATAAAAGATTTCCCTTTTTGGGTTCAGCAAACATGATGCATTAAATAAACAAGTTAAGTTGAAAAATCAGAAGAAATGAATAAAATAGAAAAAAGAAACTCTGGAATAAAAATTTGAAGAACAACTAAGTCTACCGAAGAAGATATGAGAAAACAGAGAATTGAAATTCTTTCAGCAATCCATCAGACTCCCTAAATTCAGTGAATGAATGATGGTTTATTTATCAGGAGGGCAGTGAAAATATAGCACGGAGATGGCTAAATGTACTCTAGGAATTCTTTAAACAATGATCCAAATGTTCATAAAACCTAAATACATTTTTAATTCATGAGAAATTCTTTGAGAGAAAACAAGTAAGCTTAAATGCTTTGTACCAAATGTCCTGAATACAACAAAGACTTTGGTACATATTTGTAAAGTCAAAATAAAAAATGGAATTCCTAGAAAACACTACTTGTAATCATTGAGTTACATAGATGAAGTAAATCCAGTGGTGTGACAAACTAAAGAGTTTTAAGAGACAAGTATATTTTTCAATGACCACCTGCCCACGAGCCCATGACCTATTATTAAACATTGAACACTAGGTTCTTATCTCTCTCTTAAATTGTACTATAAAAAACATAACATTTATAGGGTGTGGGGAAATTGCCTCTCTCAGGCAATTTTAAAATCAAACAAGATTAATCCTAAAAAAAACTGAGAGGTGGCCGCCTCTTAGTTACTCCTTTTGCCAAGCCATTGAGGAAAATCAGACATTGGTCAAGGAAAATATATAATTTAGACTATAGAGAGCTTAAGATATGGCAGTGATATTCCACTCAACTTGAAAAACCAGTCAAAAATTGCCTGCATTATTAGCCTACCTTGAGGTATACCACCAGAGGAGAGAACTAATGATATTGAATGTATGATTTTAAAGATTGATCCATTGTTTTCCCCCCAATAATTAGGAATTTGAACAAAAAATATAACATGGTACAACAAAACCAATTTAAATCAATATCATAAGCCTCAGAGTATAGGCATTTATGGTACATACATTCAATACGAGTAAATAATAAAGCAATACATAGTACAATACAAAGTACTAGAGGTACTATACAACCAACAGGTTTGTACAATCAAGGAATCCTACTTAGCATTATGCATCGTCTGGCAAGATGTGATACATAATGTAATCAAAAAAGGATTGTAGAAAAATGCCAACTGAAGAGAACCATGTAACTAATGTTAGAAAGTAGCGAGGGGGTATTAATACTACCTTCAATAAATCTTGTTATCTAGAAAAATTAAGCTATACTTTTCTCTCAGCAAGTTAAATATGCTACAAAGCAATCTATAAATTAAGCAAGATTCAAAAGTTTAACTGACATTGGATTCTTTAGATCAAAGTACAATAAGCAGTATAGGAATTCCAAATTAACATTCTATGTTTCAATAAAGACTTAAAGAATTGAATAAGGAGAATAATCAACACTAAACCATTTCGCAGAACAGTGTTTCAGTTAAGAGCTGAAAGTTCTCTTCAAAGAAACCATTTTATGCAAACAAATATCTTAATAGTGTATTAATAAATGTTAATTATCCTAGATCTAGAACAAGGATTATCCAGAATGAAGATTATATTGTTAAAATTTTTTTAAAAATGCATGTATATTCATAAAATTTAGAGATAATGGGGATCTAAAGTGTTTAGTTATTTTCTACATAATTACTGTTCATCAAACAATTGATTATTGTAGAAATGGCTTATTTTTTGTTCTCAGTGGCGAAGAACTCACATCCACCTGGCACCTACCTAAGGTTAGGTTTTCAACTATTACTTTTATCTTATCATTGTAAAAAATCCTGTGATCTAATTAAACATTTTTTCTACTTAGTAGAAACATGATAACTGATTATCATAAGCTGTAGATTTTAAGGGAATGGGTAACAGTATCCCATAAAATTGATATGAGGTCCTGTGAAAGGCAGGTAGAATGAGACCAGCCATTGCCATGAAGGATGCTATACCAAATTATGGTCTTAATGTTTCTTGAGGGCTAATTCTGCGGTCTACTAAAAAAAATATAGAAAAAACCTAAAGAAATGGCCTCATCATGTGTCTCTTGAACAACTCTAGATCTTATTTCATTTTTATAGGATGCTGTCATCTACCCCTTACAATCCAAATCTTGTGCCATAATTTTCAGATTTTCACTACAGTCAAAAAGTTTATAGGTGGATAACATTTTTTTAACGAAAAATATATGAAAGACAGTTAAAAAATGACAAGGAGATGACAAGAAAGTGATTTAACATTGGAAACAAAAGCAGATTTCGCCCCTACAAAAGTACATAGATTTGACCAATGATTATGTACAAAATAATAATACCAATAAGATGTTTCATAAAAAAAAGATTCTATAATTGATCTTAAAAATGTTGTAACCTTAAATTCGGTATGGCCCTGGTAAAGGCAATGATGGACACTTATCATATTAACCATTACAATGCAAATAATCTAAAATTATTTCTTTAAGTAGGCAAAATATTTATAAATTATAATTAATTTAAGTATTCTTGGCTATCTCCCAATATGCGGTCTACCTCTGTTTTGTGTACTACGTAACTATAAATATGAGTACAGTATGCGGTCTATCAATGGTGTTCTACTTATAGCTGGGAATCCATTTATACTTATTGTCTACCAATTTATGTTTCATCTTAATTGTTCATAACAATATATATTTTATCATGTAACAATACAGTTCATTCTGATTCCTGGCTTGGATATAAAGGTTTATCTGAAAAATGCTATGTGTATGAAACAGTTAATCATTCAACAAATTTTGTCGACCCTGAAACTGGTGCCAATACTCAAAGAATTGAAAGTCTTTGAAAGAATCTTAGACTTTAAATTGTTAAGAAAATGTGTGGTACTAATGAAGACCTCTTAGAGAGGTACTTAGCGGAGTATTGGTGGTGAGGATTAAATAAAACTGATAACATTTTTGATGCTTTCCTTAGAGATAGCAAATTATGCTTTGTGGATAATTTTGTAGATCCTTAATATATCAAAACATATTTTATTTATACTTTTAATAGCTATTTGAAAACTGCGTTTTAATGTAAATTATAGTATAACAATTATAAATGAATTTTCTTAAAAAATTTGAATTTTTTTTTATACTTTTAATATTATCACGGTAGACCACTTTCATTTTGGTAGACCGCATATTGGGAGATAGCCGTATTCTTAAATTGTATAACTAGTTATTATTATGATAAATACCAAAATGTTAGGTACACTATATACTTACGCATTAGGACCGTATTTTGTAATAATACGTAAAATATTTGTACCAGGATTAATTGCATTGCTTAAATTGTTTGTACTTCTAAAAACAAAAAATACATTTTAAACTTGCATATAATATATATGTATAATATATTATATTTTGTTGGGTCTATAAAATACAAAATATAAAAATTTAAGTATTTAAGTTTAAGTATTTGAATATCCTATTTACGAAAAATACTAACATTTTGTTTACTATATACTTACATAATAGGAATATGTGCATTCGATAAAATGTTTTTAGGTACGCTAGAGTTAGTTTCATGGTTTATATTATTTGTGTTTCTACAAAAAAAAAAATAAATAATGATACATTCAATAGTCTTATACAGTATATTGTATTATATAATAATAAATATTATTTTATAATTGTTCTATGTGATTAACAATATTATATTGGAATCAAAAATATACAATATCTTAGATAATCTCTAAAAGTAAATATACATTTTAAACATTTAATGTTTAAAAAAGTACTTCATAGTTTGTTATTTTATAGGGTAATATTTACTATTATAAGAGCCAAGTCAGTTTTTTATTCAGAATTATTATGGGGAAGTATAGAATTTGTTTGTTACTGATTTTTGAGTTATTGAAACATTTGAAACTTAACCTAATTAGTAATTATTATTATTAATTTATTTAATTTTGCTTCATAAAATAATAGTTATAATAAATAATGTGCTTAATAAAAATACTTTTACCCTTCTACAAGCATAGATTGTGTTCGGAGTAGGCAAGTTCAAATACAGAGTTTATGTAGGTAATATGTCTAACAAGTTCTAAGAAATATGAAATTATAAAGTTACTTGATACAAATTGATATTGGATTATCGGTTAATACATTTTACATTTACACTAAAATAAACTAAATGTTATCAAAATTGAACTTTTCAATATGATCTACTAATATTTTCTTATTTTTAAATTGAAATATTTAATTTTTACAAATATTAATAACTACATGTATTGTATTCTTATCCGAATTGTTTGTTAACTTTTAGAACATTACATGGATTTTTCAAACGTGTGTTATATTCCAGCTACGGCACAAATAAATTAACATTTACTTTTAACATAATATGTAAAATAACATTTTATAATAAACACATTTTAAATTAAGAACATTAACTCTGCTTATACATTTTTTGTTGCATAGGCTTCTTAAGTATTGTTTTAATTAATGTTAACTGTAGTTAGACAAATGTATATTGTACGTTCCGCCCCAGACAGCTATACCATAATTAATTCTAGATTATTTCAGAACAAAGTACACAATTTTTACACTTTATGAGTTCAGTATATATCTTAGTCTTAATAATATAAAATAGCTTCCACATTAATGTTGAAATATATTGAACGTGATCAAACCACTTAAGCCTTTCATCAACTATAATTCCAAGGTACCTAATTACTTTTATATTATGAATACTTGAATATTTAGATAAATCATTTCAGTAAATATGATCTGATTTAAATTGACTTAGGTATAATTAATATCAATATAATCGTATACTATTTGAAAAGTTTGTAAAAATGGTTAGTGTTAACTCATAAGTGCATTTAATTATATTTATTCAATAATAATTGTGGAAATGAAAGCAATCATTCAAAAAACAAAACGCTTGCAGGTGTAACATCCTCTTAAGATGTAATAGATAAAATTATTATAAGCTCAACCCATTGCACAACTAACAATAAAACCAAACTGTATTATCTACTTACATATTAGGCTCATTTGTACATGGCATATTTACTTCAAGTACATGAGGACTTTCTGGAATTCTATTTCCAACAGATTCATCATTTTCAATATCTAATTGATTTGTAATACTATAAAACAATAAGTACATATAAAATATGTTATTAAACATTCAAATTTTAAACTGCCGATAACAAAATAAATATTATCAATAATGCATTTATTTATAGATACCATAGACACACTATTCTAGGAATTCTACCTAAACCAAAGCTAATTTATTAAACATCATTATTCATTATAGCATAATTCTTTCAAAATTTTTTCAAGGTATTAAAGTATTCTATTTTCTAAATCAAACCAAAAAAAAATTGTAATTTAAAAAAATATAATCATGTAAGTTTTAAATAAATTAAGTACTTATTAACCTCGTTATTAATCATACAAATTATAGTTAGAAGACGAAATGAATGGATAGGCCATATAATGCGACACGAGGAGCTACTAAAACTGATTAAAGAAGGAAATGTAGAGGGGAGGAACCATAAGAGAATGCCAAGATTAGAATAAATTCAACAGAAAGAGATTTATTTCAATTTCAGAGATTACCCATGTCATCCATACCAGGTACCCTTCATACTTTAAAAAACAAAATACTTAAGCTTACAACCAATTCATACATTTTCAAACATGGTAAATTTATTTTAAAATTTAAACTATTTTAAGCTAATACTAACCTGTTGTGGTTATTTGTACCAATATATTGGACAAAATTTTCAAAATTGCTAGCTGAACTTAGGTTTTCATTATTATCTTTCAAAAAGCTTATTATTGCATCAAACAAGCTTTTCACATCAAACTGGTATTTGTTAAACTATAAAATCAAAATCCAATAAATTAACACCATTAATATAGGTACTTAATTAAACAACTGTAATTGTATAGTATTCACGATTATAATGTGATTAATAGTTTAGTTTGAATTTTTTATTACCAAAGGATTAACAGGTAGTATTTTCTTATTTTTGTTATTTTCAGTTCTGATCGCATTATCTGATGGTGAATGATGTACGTTTCTGATATATTTTACAACATTTTTTTGACCTTTAGTTATGAATGGGAAACAAACTTGAACTTGCCCGTAGCATGCTTTACAAATATACAGCAGTTCATGTTCATTAAGAGAGATCTGTGAAAAGTAAGAAAAAGGATTATTACATTTATGTATTAATTATAGAATTAAAGTACCTATTTTCTTTATAATGTTAGCCCGATATTTATGCAAAAACACATTTTTGGAATTGGATTTTGAGTCTAGGTTTAATTTGAAAAATATATTTCTTGTTTTTGCCGATACCTAACCTATTAGATATAAATATTCAAATGACTAATAAATTTAGTCACTTTGAAAGATATCTACTTCTTTCATTATGAGTTAAATAATAATTTGTAAAAATTAAAGTGCCTACCAGGTACCTACTAATATTGATATGCCTCACAAAAGATTAATGCACTTAGTGGGTTGTTTTTTTCTTGATATTTTGTATTTACACAAAAAGTAAATATAACTTTACATACAATCTTAACATAGCAAGAAACATTAGTTTAAGGGAACAATGTTTCACAAACAAATATAATATACAGGGTAATATACATATATATAACTATCTACCTACAGAAAATTGTTAAAGAGATGAAGAATGCTCAGCAAAGTGAGATTTAAATAGGACCCTTTAATAAGTTATTATTTCTTTCAATTGTATACTATCTACAATACCAAATTCCCTATTTACTAGTGTGACAAATTGGTATGAACTAGGGTTGTCATTGTGAAGAGATCTAATCTTAGATGTTGGGAACCTCTTTTGCAAACCAACTGAATATCTCATTGAAAACAATATAGGGGCAATATTTATGCATTCTGAATTCAAGTTATTCTGGCGGAGAAGGAGGTTAAGGTCAGGAAATATGTTTACTGTGCAAGGTGGTACACTTTGGACAACCACCTGTCACAGTGTCATAATTACAAATGTCTTAGGAAAAGGATATGGATATTCTATAGCCACAGACCCTCTGGGTTACAGTTAAAAATAAAAAACAGGTAAGTGGTTAAAGCTCTGCTGTACATTAGGTATCAAGAGTCATTAAATCTGAATTCAATGATATAATACCATTGTAAACACAAAACGTTCTAAGAGAATATATAAGGCTTATTAGCATATAATATTAGTTATTACCCTGGTTATTACTAAGAAGGTATATTTTATGAAATTATTGTGAGTAAAGTAATTTATTTTACTATTAAGCATTAATGCTACAGAAGATAAAATTTATTTTTAGTGAAACAAACATTTAAAAATATTATTGCATAACTTTATAAAATAGAATTATATACCTACCACACTAAAAGTTCTAGTACCTACGTTAAAATCGACTAAAATTGTTAATTTTTGTTTAAATTTGTCGTTTTGTCCAAATTTGAACTTAAAATGTCTGTAAAAAAGAACTATTTATATATTTTTTAGATTTTTTAGTTACAGTGTGATCTATTTATGAGAATCCTTATTTTAAATTTTCAATCTTTAGCTATAAAAATTTAACAATACATTTTACGGGACATTTTATAAATTGTCAACTACAAAATAATTTGTAAATTTTTGATATTTAGATATATTTTGTTTAAACTAGAACTTTAAATAATTATAAAAAGAACTCAGCATAATGTACATAATGGTTTTTTATCTCATATATTATGGATCTCTAATATTTCTCAACTGCTATTATAACAACATAATACAAGGAACCTTGTATTCAATTTTTAAGCATTTCGACAGAACAAAATTTTATCTGACATTTACCTACAGAAAAAAAAAAATTGGAAATTGAAAATGTTTTTAAATACCTAAATTCAAAACAAGTTAAAATATTTAAAATATTTTTCATGTATGGAAAATGATAAAATAAACATTTTGTGAACATTTTTATGCTAGGATCATCTAAGTTGGAATAAATTTAAATTAATTTATAATTCATGATTTGTAAAAAAAAAGGCCATGAAGATGTATCTTCCATACCCCCTCGTAATTATGCCCCTGCCACCTAAGAAGAGAATGGTGGAAGATAAAAGAAAGATGTCAGTAAACTAACATTTTTGTGATTTTTTATTTATAGAAATACTATATATTTTGTTAAAAAGACGCTACACCCGCATGTGTTGTCTCTATCTTACAATTAATGTACAAGAAAGCAAATACTGTTTTTTATGAAAAGAATCAAGATGAACAGTTTTTGGTATGTTCCACATTTGTAAGATGGAGACAACACATGCGAGTGTAGCGTCACTCTTAAGGTCATCTTACACTGCAGTGGTAATGGTGAAATTCAAGTGAACACAATTTACCGCCACCGCCAAGACAGAATTTACTCCTCCTTCCGAATTTAATAATTGATATGTTTTTGAATTAAATTGAGTTGGATAGATCTACATATGGCTGGATCATATATCTAGTCACTGACAATGAGGAATTTATCAGGGAAAAAATAACACTAAAGGCAATTTAGAGGGATATAAGCAAAAGGGCATTTTATTACATTAAAATCATATTATGGCACTTGTTGGTTCATAAAAAAAACCTTGAAAAAAACAAACTTTAAACAAATTTTAAGGAATTAAAATTTTTTAATATAGGTACCAATTAAATAAAAACTGATTAGTCTAACAAATTATTCTCAATCACATACAAGGAAGGTGTTAATAATGAATGTTTTCAGATATACACAAAAATATTAAGCATGCGTAATGTTTGAAATGGCATATTTGGTCGAATAGATTACATTAATATTTCATAACAATCAAAGTCAAGCAATAGACGTGACATGTAAGTACTTAAAGTAAATAAAAATGTTGACCAACCAATTATTGACTTATAGATATACATAATATATATGCTATAATGTTTAAGACTCTTTGCAGACAATTTCAGAGCAATGGAGGTAAGAAAGAACAATTTGAATTTTTATTGATATATAATTTATAAATAGGTTGGTATATTCAATATGAATTGCTATAAAAAAGTCTGAGGTAGGTCAGAAAGTCTGGTATATATATATATATGTAACAAAATTCAAAATTCAAAATTTTAAAAAAATGCAATGATCATAATTAGGTTTTTAGTATCATTACCATCATATACAATAATGATTTCTCAGTTTAATTAAGTATTAACTATCATAGCTAAAAAAATTCTGGTATATAGGTATAGTAACAATCTTTAAAAAAAAAATGCAATAAATATAATGTTTATCTAGTATTACGACTTATCAGTTTAATTAACTGTCTCCAAAAAATAATATATGTACTTATTTTAAAAAAATTCCGATACACATGTATGTATAACAATATTTAAAATAATATATTTTGAGAATATTTTGTCGATATCGATACCTACAAGATTATTTATTAACTTTGTCAGGTAAACCATTTGATTACAATTTATATTAATAGTAATTGGAAATTTGATTGTGCATCACATCATATTTTTTCTTTTACCAAATTATATGTACCAGATTTTTATGCCACTGACTTTTTGGTACTACACCATTCAATAACCTACCCTAACTAAGGCTCTATATATAATGGGTATACTATGCCACCATTTTGAGGCTCATTAATCAGCATAAATATGATAAAATAAACATGGGCAATTTCATATTCAAAGTGATAAACGAATCGCCAAATTGCGAGGTAGCATACCTATTAGCTATAGTGCCCTACCTTAACCTACCTATACTGGATATACCTAATAATTTATATGGTAAGTAAATTGAAAGTTGTAAAAAAAACTAGTTTTTAAAGATAATATGATTTTTTGAAGTGGGCCCTCAGCAGGTAAAAAAATTTAATTAGAGACATGAAATAGCTTAAGTTTATTGCTAGGGGTGTCATCAATTCTTGATGGTAAATAATTAACAATCACACACATGCATAATTTTGAACCAATATATTTTTAGATATATTGAATACAATTAATTATTAAAGTGAGTATTAAAGATATTTACACTTTAAAAATTAAGATAGGTACAGATTAAAGTTTAAGAGGACGCCACACCCGCATGTGTTGTCTCCGTCTTACAAAAGCTTAACATACCAAATTTGCGCTCAGCAGTTCACGTTTTATGCCATTGGCTTAAAAATTAGGGTGAATTGACATATTATGAAATTTGATGGTAAGAACTTTACCTGTGTTTTGTTGAAAGTTTTTTACTATAATTCATTTAAGTGAGTTATGAGCATTTTAAATTTACATTTATTATACAAACATACCTCACTTAAAAACAGTGTCGGCCTGGGCTATAAAAGGCCTAGGCAGGGTTTTTTTTTAGGGCCTCAATTTTTTTATCAAAATTTATCTAAGATTGGGTTGAAATTGTGAAAGTCATGTTTTGTGATATCGTACATACATATAAAATATATACATTATACATGAATATTTTTGTAGCATATTAATTAATGTATTATTGTTAAATACTGTATTTAAAATACAAACTATAATTTGACTTTATACATACACAACATATTATAGATAATATATATTTAAAATTAAACTATTATTTTATTATTATAACAAATGTGTACATAATATTTCTTTTAACTAAAAGATAGATGAATTTTATACAAGTTTGAATTACATACTCTTTATTATGTATTAAAATTTACTTATTCTTTTTTTATAAAATTACCTTAAATTCACTGATACACTATTTAAATAATTATATTCTACTAATTAACAGACTTGGTTAATTTTAAAACAACAACAAATAAATGATTTAACACATTATATTGTTATTCTAATAGTATAATTTTTTTTATTCATAACGTAAGTAATCTTTTTAATGCATCAGATGAACCAGCAATGCAATTAATAATATGTTCTTTATCAATCTCTATATCTTTCTCGACATTCATTAGCATTAATGGAGTTAAATTTTCTTGACTTACAATTGATCTTAATTTTGATTTAACTAACTTAAGTTTAGAAAAAACTCTTTCACACTTTACCTGAGTTGATGGTAGAAGTAGTACATATTTATACAAAACAAATAAATTATTAAAAGTATTGGAATTAAATGCAAGTTCTCAAATTGTGATATAAGCACATGCAATGCATCTATTACATTTGTTACAGTCAATTGGTAAAACGTTTTCTTCATCAACATCATTATATATATTTATATGTATTTACACATCGTATTATCGTTATATTGTATGAGCGTTAACATATTATGAGAAACATGTAGATGTAGTACCCAAAAATAGAACAAAAATAATTTACGAAAAATAATAAATACTCGTATTTTTAAACTATTATGATGCGATAAGAGAATTTAATGTTGCATGACAACAAAACACCTAGAGAATACTTGTATTTTAAAAACAAAATTATTCCAATAAACCGAAAGTATTCAAATATTCAATGTTAATAAGTTTTTATCCTTTAAACTCTTTTTGCTCATTAATTGTATATATTTGTGCGAGATCC
This sequence comes from Myzus persicae, assembly GCF_001856785.1. Classification (NCBI taxonomy): domain Eukaryota; kingdom Metazoa; phylum Arthropoda; class Insecta; order Hemiptera; family Aphididae; genus Myzus; species Myzus persicae. The sequence goes on along the minus strand of NW_019102045.1, from coordinate 156,436 downwards.
AACTACCAAAATTTAATCGCACATGTATGTAATGACCTAAAGAGCCTTCAACAATACTTAGCACCCTGGGCTATTAAGTCCCCGTCCATCACTATTTGAGGTGCCTATGCTAGAATAAATAAAAAAAAAAGGTGAGGGCCTCGGCAGCATTCGCTGCCTCGCTGCCCTGGCCAGGCCGACACTGCTTAAAAACTGGATTATCGTAAAAAAACTTCCAACAAAACACAGATAAAATTCTTACCATCAAGTTTCATAATAGGTCGGTTCGCTCTATCTAATTCTTAAGGTAACGGCATAAAACGTGAACTGCTGAGCACAAATTTGATATGTTACGCGTTTGTAAGACGGAGGCAATACATGCGGGTGTGGCGTTCTCTTAAAGAAAAAAAATGTTGAAACTATTCGATACAGACAACAGACCAAATGGTCCTGCCCAAAAATGTGTAATAGAAGAGCATAAAAAAGTCATCAACAAAATAATTTACCTATAAAATATAAACTTATACTTAAAATTAAATGATACAACTGTATAGTGTGATATCAATTATAATGGGCAAAATGTTGTGATTAAGATCCATTATAATTAATTAAAAAACTTACATCGCACACTTTTGTGTTAATAAATCTTTTAAATTAATTTTAATAATATGTAAAATAATAATAATAATACTCAATTAACAACAAACAAAAACATACTAGGATACTGGCTTGACTATTAATTTTTAAGCAGCCCATATTAAGTGATAAACACCAATGGTAGTTACTAATAGTAGTGATACGTTTTTTCTATCAAATTATCTGGTTATTAACGGGATATATTTATTATTATGGCTAATAAACCTGAGTGGCAGAGCTATAAAGTTTTCACACGCTTAGGCAGGGATGAGTAAACAAACCAGTGCCAAAGTATATTAGTATGATGAGATAGACAAAATAAATTACTTTTAAAAGGCATTTCTATGACAATATATTGTACAATGAAATATATAACATAATACTGAATAGTAGTGATACATATGTTTGAAGTAGAACTAAGTAATCGTACATCAGATCTAAAAGAGACATTATCGCAAAAACTCAAGTGACATTTGTGTATGAATAAATGCTATACACACACAATGGGGCATTTGTTTGTAACACCCGTAACAGCCGAGAACACTGAAAGACGGACAACGATGCAAGTACACAAAATAATGTTTATTTTAATAATAATAATAATAAGAAGAAGAAGAAGCCCTAATACCTATGTTATTAGGTACACTTACATTGATATTCATGAGACTGGATAGTTTCTCACAAATTTGTTCTTTCTTTGCCTCCTCCGACACCAAACCGATGACGACTTCCTCGTCATGGTAAGTGCGATCGCAGATTAAGCACGGGTAAGCGTCGTCCATTGTGAAACAACGGCTTTGGCGACGTTCGAGCACACGAGATCGTTTGGAAGACGGACACCGAAGGGAATAACAGCGATGATGCCGCGGGATATGCGATCATCAAACCGCGAGCCACGAGACGATCGATACGACCACGAGAACACGGTGGTTTGGACCCGATAGTCCGGACCAAATGTAACGTGAAACGTAAACGTGCCCACCGGACGATGATTAATATCGAAGCGAAACGAGCTCACCCAATTCAGGAAGCACACTAGACGAGGAAAAATAAGACCTATCAAAGGTTCACCGGTGACGGTAAATGCACGGAAACGCGGCTGCGGTCCGGCGTCGTTCGTCTGCACACCTTACAACACTCTACAAGTCGCACGAAACAAAACAAAAAACAATCATTAACACTGTCTGTACGGCAATCAGCATACGGTAACAGCAGAACGATGCGTATTGGCCGCTGTTATCATCTATGGCGGTCGGATTCCGCCTGATAGAACGTACCTCCAAAGATGTTGTACATGACCGTCGCCGCCCGCAATGGGTTTTCAACGTACCGGCGGACAATAATCGTCAACAGCTATGTTTTATGTCAGCACTCGGTAACCGGTCCCAGAAATGCAAAACTGACACAAAAACAATATTTTTTTAATTTTCATTACCGACGTTTGCCCGATCAGATTTGGTTTTTGAAATGTCTCAACTCGTCTAAACAATATGTCGGACTCTGGGAGATTACAACTCGGCGGCCCAAAGACAACGGTTAACTTGGTATAACAAGCGTGGTTAGAGTTAGTAACCATTTATTTCCTACGACGTGAGTACCCATTGTAAGTTGCAAGTCATTCTCTATCATCTGAGCTACTCCTGTAACAAGAAAAAATTATTTAAAAAAAAAATATTAAATTTTAAAATAACAACTATTTTTTGACAAGGTAGGTCATTTACAACAATTTGTATTTTTAATTATTTTAATGAAAGAAGCTGATGTTTTTTGTCAGTGTATCCAGTCTATAATTCTCTTTTCTTTGCCGCCAAGAAAGAAAAATGTATACCTACACTGTTGTCTGTTATCCTTTAAAATAGAAGAGCCGGTACCTAACCAAAAATAATTGTGATTGTCGTGATATTTTGTAATGCGGTGGACGGTAGACTATTAATAATTGTGTTTGTGAGTCTATCGACATTGCCAATCCTGAAAATAACCAGAGCTGCAAATTTAAAGTACTCAACAATAATTTTTTGAATTCTTTTTCTAAGAGAAAAGTCTGATCATAAAGGATTTCCAAAAAATCTACTATAAGTCAGTTTTGAAGGAAAATTCTAGAAAATACTCTGTCGAGTTAAGAAACCTACGTAGTCTGTGGCCGATAAGTGGGTAAGGACGTGGCAATACAATACGGCAGGTGTACAAATAGTTGACTCCGTAGGGGAAGGGGGGTGCAAACGGGTGTTTTCTGACTGCTGTCCGACTAAAACAGGTCACTGCCGACAACGTTTCTTACTTGAACCGAGTATGGGGCATAGACCTTTAAAAAATGGACTGCCAGTAGAAAGAGAGAAACTGAATCCAACATTGTTAGACTCCTTCCAAAGCATAAAAAAATATACAGAAGAACTAATCATCTTCCCATTGATCACCACATACAAAATGTGCTTATTATTCCATTATTTATAATATTTTTCTTTTAAAATTTTCTTAAACTTAACTCTATCTCTTTCATAAACATATATGATCTCTTTTTAACAATCTGGTCTTTTGTAAAGAAATAACTGGGTATAGGGGGTTATCAATACAAATAGTTGTCATCAGGGGCAAGTGGCAAACGGGTGTTGCCCGATTGCTGCCCGACTAAAACTGGTCACCCCCAACTATGTTTCTTACTTGAACAGAAGGTGACCATTTTAAGAAAATAAAAAAACATTATAGTTGTTACTACACCAATCACCACCCAAACAAAAAAAATCACTCTCCAATATACATTCACACAACGCTAACAACTGTTTAGTATTAAGTCCAAATTGGTGTCATATCTCAAATAATTATTTCCTTATTACTCGACACTTTTTGACTTAACTAACCTAAATAATAAAATTATTCAAATGTTTAGGAATATTTACTCTTTATTATTCATTTGACAACACAATTGTACCTACCAGAATGAATGCTTTTCTTTTAAACAACTAGGACAATGTACTTTTTATTATTAAACTAGTTAGTATTAGAGCTAGTTGGGGGAGTCCCCAGACAGCCAGACCCAACATTTAGCTCGAAGTTGGTACTGATTTTGGTTATAGAGTCTTTAGAACTATATAAGTCACTCCTGTAGGTCACTTCGAGGGAAAATCAATTACCGTTCAACTTAGTCACCTAGGTGACTCAAAATCATTTATTATTTGCGGTAGCAAAGATTGAAGGGCTGTATTATCAAGCTTAAAACATTCAGTAGAATTGTGTCTAAAGTTTTTTTAAGTATAATGAAAAATAAAAGTAAAATAAACGCTCTATAATGTAACTATGTATAAAAGTACCTAATGCGCTTGCCAATAAAAAAAAAAGTATTGGCAATTTGCTTAGACTTAATCAAAGAGTTTGACATAGTAAACTATGATACATTTATCGAAATGTTAACTAGTTTTTAAATCAATAATTAAACAGTGTAAAATGGATAGTGAGTTACCTAAACAGTAGAACTCAAATGGTAAATATAAATAGTGTTCTTGGTGACAAAAAGAAGGAAAGTGTGTTTAGACTATTTTGTTTATTTTATACATAGGTAGCATTTGTAGGTTATGCATATGGGCAAATTATAATATACGACACTTGTCTACATTTCTTGAATTACTAGTAGAATAATGTACGACGAAAAGCAATTAAGGAAACAAAAAGAATTGTAGATTTGTTCGAAAATAGGAAGCTATCACTTAATATCAATAAAACATTTTTTATGACCAATTCCATAAGCAACACACTTATTCCTATTAATGATGTAACTGTTCATATTCATAACAACAATGATGTAGGTGGCGGCAGTAGATGTAAGCACATTTTCAGAGTACAGAGAATTCGTTATTTAGCACTTACACGTCAGTTATAATTTTATGAAATAACAATAAACGATACATACATTTTATTCCCTTAGCCCAGTTATATTAAAGGATTGTACTTGTTTATCTAGAATATACATTAAAACCACTCATTGTACAGAAGGATTTGTCTGGGAAAGCATAGTCTAGTTGATTCTACTATTACTATTTTTCTCCATCAGGTACGATGAAAAGCATCTGATATTTTAAAATGGATACCACTAGAAAGAATGAGCACCTAAAAAAAACCCCCTACAACTTTAACGGATCTCAGTTATTATCCCTTGGGTGATTTTCTACGGTCAATCTCTAGAAAATTGAATAAATCATTGAAAACGTAATTTACAGACTCCAACACATTTTTCCAGGGACTGAAACCGATATTGGATACCGATTTTGAATACTGAATTAGACAGTTAAAACCGGAACGATATCGAAACTCAAAACAAAATTAAAAAAAAAATAAGTATCGATATTCAAAACCGGAATCGAAATCTGAAAAAATCATTTTGGTTTCAAGCCTGCATTTTTCTATCATAGAATTAAACTTTTTAGTTGCAACTGTTTTCCTTCTAGTTGAAATCTTTAAAACCCTAGATCATCTTCTGAGCCTGATGTTCCCCTAAATATTAGATCGAAAAGCCTTTTTATATATAATATAAAACCTAATATAGATACTACCTACCATTGGTAGGTACTATGGTACTACCTACCTGCCATTAAATGTAACAGTGGATATATTATTTCAAGTTCTAATAATTTGTGCGGTAAGACACAAGCTCCATTTAATATTAAAAAGCCCTGTATTTGACACTGTAGTGTAACACTTGTATATTTTCAGTTAGACACCAGTGTACAAGTATTTGGTACACCGCATTACCTCGAGCACTTACAGTTCCAGCAGTATTAACTATTTAATGTTGGGACACCTAACAACTGCTGTTGAAACCCATTTAATTGAAGTTACTATCAGTGCTTAATTTTTTTTTTGTATCAGGTGTGTTTGGGTATGTATGGAGGCTGAGCTCCCTACTATTAGATTCTGAGCAAGGTGATAAATGCATTGATTTTACAATGATCTGTGTTTATTTTTATTTGTGTCTGTGTACACGATAAGTAGTTGAATAAATGCTTCAATTTTCATCTTTAGTATCATTTCCGGTGGGAAAGACGGAAAGTGAGTCTAGTTGGTTGCATTCAGGAAAACAAAATTTAAAATTCTCAAATTTTTTCAAAACAAACAAAAAATTTAGAAAGAACAAGAATTCTTAAGCATATGTTTTTGACAAAATTGATTTTGATTTTTGGTGTAACTTTAAAACAAATTGCCGTAGATACATGACATTTTCAATGAATGTACATATTTGATATTAGCATTATTTATACACCATAACATTTTCAAAATACTTTGACTTACGATAAGCTATTATAAAAGGCATATGAAATGTTCGGTTATTAAAAAAACTAATGTCGATAAAAACATTTTCACTTTGACAAAAAACTTTAAAATGTAATACAAGGTTTATCGTAAGTTGCTATTAGTGTAAATTAAAGAAAAATTTAAGCTTAAATTTACAATATTTTTGTGTGAGCGTCTGAATATCGAATTTTGACAGAATACTTAAAAATCAAGAACATTTGGAAAATTATTTTGAGTTAGAAATTCGTAAAAAATTGTCCTTTCATATTTAAGATTTGAAAATTAAATTTAAGATTTTATCATAAGTTTGTCTATTTTTAATAATAAAAAAAGTTTACTGTAAAGTTAAGTTCAATTTTTATGAAGGTTTGATGTTCAAATTTTAGAACATAGGATATTCACTCGATTTCTCACCAAACAATTATTTCATCACTTTTTGTCCTTGAAAATTATTTGATTCGTTTTGAGCTGTTTACTGACATTTTCAGTTCTTAATCTTTTTTTATCTTTGTGTTTTTGTAAATGTCAATACAATTTTATTCGTTGAGCCATAAAGCTTGAAAATTTAATACAAGTTTCAAGATATATTGTTACAATAGTAGTTGAAAACTATTAATAATTCATAAACAAGTTTTTTTTATAAGCATTTTAAGAGAAATCTGGACGAAATTACATATTAAATAATCAAGAATAACGATTTTAGTTATATTGTTGAAATTTAAAAATGTTATACATGGGTACACCTGAAACTTCCTTAGTATATTATTATTTTTTAAACACACAATGACTTTTCAAATGTAATTTTTTTGGCAACAATTTATTTAATCTAATAGCAGAGCGAAATTCATTTACCCGCTTTTTTTATGTAATTTTTGCGTATCCCAACTATTTTTTTTTCTTAAACGTCCGGGACGATAATATAAGCTAATGCCCAAAATAATTAGTATGAAAATGTAGAATGGAATTAAATTGTTGCCAATGATATACCTACCTAATGAATTTTTAATTTTTACATATATAAAATATCTAAAATATTTTTCTATTTTTTCTATGGTTTAGACTTTAGACAGCCTAATACCTTGCTATTTATATTAAACTTAGTGTTTTATATTAGATCACGCTTGTACTTTGCTTAATACAGTACATAGTGCACAGATATGTACAACAAAGAGGATAAGATGGAGTACGTCTTGCATATCGCCATGTTGCAAAATCAATCCTTAACACTGTACACCCTCAGTCTTTCCGAGACCTACAAATATATACTAAAAATCACCACGGAATGTAGTCTTTGCAGTTTTGCATCACAACCATGGTTGACTTTCGGGGTGTATGGAGACCGTAAACCGTAATCAGTGCTTTATTTGGAGCGGAAGTGGTCCCTTTTCTTTTTCTTTTTTTATTGAGCCTTCTATTTTATTGAAATGGAACGACGGGAACGCAACATTTACTAGTGAATTAGAAAATTGTCAGTTTTTCTGATGCCTAATAAAAAAGCCATAATATTTTTACCTTGTACCTATGAAAAAAATTAATTATTAAAATTCATTGAAGTGATGTCGTCCGTTTGGATGTCTCCTAAATATCCCATCTAGAGATAATCAACTTTTTGTAACAATATTATTTTATATTTTCTACATTAACACATTATACACAATATTACATAATATATTTACATACCTACATCGTCAATAATTCTTTCCTACGGTGATAGTTGATCTTGACCTTTACCTTCAAAAGTTGTATTACGTTGTTCAACACCTGTTGGTCTGTTCTTTTGATTTTTATCAAAATGTTTTTCATCTGAATCAAAGGATTGAGGATTCATCAAAATTACCTTCAGTTATAAAAATAAACTAAATTATTATCTACAATTTGTAGTATTTGTACATACTAATGCACCATTAATAATGACTATTCATGAATCTATTGTTCTGCAGTTATTTAAAATCTTACTTTCTGTTCTGGGCACAGAAATTCTAAAATGTCTACATAAATATTTTTTCTAGACTATCTCTCATTGATCTCAATTTTTCTATAGTTGAAATATTTTGAAGTATATTAATATCAGTGTTTATTTATTATAATAATATAATATTAGTATAATAAGTAGGCAGGAATAGTTAATATTATTTCTTAAGTTTGTAATTTTCTTATATAAGTCTTCTTCTAATTCTTTTTTCACGCTACTCTTCTAATTACAATATGGGGTAACTCGCCTTGTCAAAATTTAAATTTCAGTTCTAATGCATGCAAATTATCAAGTATAATATACTAAATATACTAAAATATATTGAATTAAAAATAAAAAAGTGGGTAAGTGGGTGACGTTCTGCTGTACTGTAGGTTACAAGTCACTGTAATGGATGGTGTTAAATTTGAAGTCAATGACATAATATTAGTGTACACAAAAAATGATTCTGAGTGGAAACGCCTAGGATATCTTACCTATATTATATTGTTATTATTTAATTTTAAGCGATAGCTGGTAGGTTCAATTAATATTTTTTGCATATTATTATATTTTTATATAACAATATGCATTAGAAATTTCTGAGAGTACCCATGAATAACAATTTAAAATTACAACAATACAACTAAAATCATTTATTTTTGATTTTTTTAAATGTAATTTCGTCCAAATTTGAACTTAAAATACCTATAAAAAAAAATCACGCCTATGTATTTTTAATATTTTTGAACTCGTGTTGAAACAATAAATCAGAAACTTTGTAAAAAATATTCAAGCCTTTTGATCCAACGATTACAATTTTATCGACATTTATGAAAAAAAAAAAAACTAAAAAATTGATAACTGAAAATGTCAGTAAACAGCTCAAAGCAATTAAAAATATTTTGAAAATGTTATCAAGTATAGGAAATGATAAAATAAACATTTGGTGTAAAATCTAAAAATGTACAGTCATTCGTGTTTGAATTATAATAAAATAGGAATATCGTTCTATGGCAAATCGAGTAAATATCCAATGTTGTGAAAATTTGAACTTCAACCCTCATAAAACTTTAATTTCACTTTCCAGTAGACATTTTTGTTTTGGTAAATGTAGACAAATATAGAAGAATCTTATATTAAATTTTCAATTCTTAGATTTAAAAAGAAAAGTTTTTATGAATTTCTAACTCAAATTGATTTTAAAATGTTTGTGATTTTTATGTATTTTGTCAAAATTGGGCTATTTGTGCCCTTGCTTGTAAGCAGGGACCTTGCCAGCATATCAGCTTCTTGATGACTTAATCAGTTGTATGGATGTATTTTAACTGCAGTGTTCCTTCTTGAACTTTTTCTTAAGTATAGTGATGTCTGATATGGATGTGGTAGTCAAGGTTTGATGCTAGTTTTATGTAGCTTTGATTAAATATCTTCATAAACTAATGTAGGTACACTAAAATTAAAGTTTAAAAATTATATAAGACTCCTAATAATACTTCACATAGGTATTGCATCACTCACAGCCATGCACCTAATTAGATTCTGTTGATGAGATTGCAACCATTTATTGTTTTCTAGAACACCATGATATTATACAACCATAAAACTTAATAAAATATCATATAGTAGATTGGCGATCTTTGATGTCATTACTCCAGTCCTTAGCCCATAACCTAACCTTGATCAATACATGCAGATAAAACTAGAGCCATATTTATGTTTTTCTTATAACAAAGTTTGAAATTAAGACTTGCTTTGATATAACATAGATCACCTTTCAGATGTATCCAATGTTGTTCTGTTGAATGCCATTGATACCTGCTAAGATAACTAAAAGCATGACACAGGGTTGGTCTTGTTATAAGCATTACATACATAAATATATAAAACAACCAATTAATTGTTTATATGGTTTGTCACAAATTTCATCATTTTTATCAAAAGCTAGATTTAATTTTTGTTCTATAGGAGTTGATATTGGATGGCTATTTTCTGTATCACAATTTTTTAGTATATTTTTTAAGTACTGTATTTGATCAATTTTTAATTTGCCATGATTTCTTTCAATGCTAATACTAAGAAGGCAAGAAACAAATTCAATCCACCAGCAACAGTAATTTCAAACTACTCCATGAGATTATCTTTAATTTTAATTACTTACTTCATGTAAATGTTTACTAATAATTAATATATCATCAATATAAAGAATAAGATAACTCAAATTTTCATCAGTATCTCACTGTGAATTAATATATAAACAGTAATCATTATATCCAATCTTTGGAAACCTATTTTGGTAATATTTGTACGAAATATTTCATTCCAGCCCTTACTAGCCTGTTTCAGTCTATATGGAGATTTATTTAGTTAACATACTCTTTTTGAAACCACATTATTTTTGAACCCATCTCGTAATATCATGTAAATTTCTTCATCAAGATACCAGTTCAAAAATGCAGTCTAAACAACCATTTTATGAGTGCATAATGATTTTTCATTTATGAGTGCCAGTAAAGCTCGGCCAGTTGTAAGCTTTAAGACAAGAGCATATGTACCATTAAATTTAACTCCATGCTTTGAAGAAAACCACTTGCTGACGACCAAATCTTATATTTAAAGATATTTCCCTGGCTGAATCTTTTAATTTTGAAAACCCATTACCTAGGTATCTATAATTTTTTTGCCAGGCAGGTAGTTGCACTATTTCCCTCATGTTTCATTTTTATTTAATAACTGTTAAGTTCTTCATCAATTGCTATAATTTAATTATAGTCATACGATAAATCTTCAATTAAGGTATCTTCCAAAGCACTAAAATCATAGTCTTCATGCCATATCGGCCCTTTTCCTAATCTTGAAGTCCTGGGTGATCCATGGTTTTTTATTCATAGTTCTTCTCTCTATATCCTGGGTTATATCATTTGGTTCTGAACATTTAATTTTATCAATAATTTGTGTATCTTCAACACTTGTTTGTTTGGGAAATATTTTATCATTAAATATTACATCTCTTGATACAATTATTTTATTTTCGTCCTCACTCCTAAGTAATACCGACTATAATACATTTCTTTGTTTTTGAATTTAATTTAATTCTCTTTTCGTCAGAAGAATATCTTCTTCCTATCATTTTTTTTTAACCATCAGAATGTAGTATTATACAGCAAGCTTTTTTTAACAAGGTTCCGTTCAAGCTACTCCATTTAATTATCGTGTATACTGTATAGAGTGTGGTATAATGAATTTGTATAACCTTAATGACACAAAATTCTTTAAAATCCTCAGAAGTTTATTTACCTCCATTATTAGTTATAACATCATAATAAATTTTTTTTCCAAGCAATACACAATGTATATCATTTAATATAATAAAAATATATGCTAAAAGTAACAAATATGACAGGTTAACATTATTTTGATGAAAGGCTTTACCCATTTGTGACACTTCCTGTGATTACTTAATTGTTATAATATTTATACCTAATTTTTTTTTATATAACAAATTACAACACCACTTGCGCTTTAGGCGTCTTGGAGGATTATTATATCTTAAATGAGATATTTTACAGTCACATTTTGATGTTACATAAGCCTCATATTGAATAATATTCATCTAACACTTCACTTCATTTTGATAAATGATAAACCATTGTAAAGTAGGTGTAAACATTAATTAATGTTAAAATGTACCATTTTTTATCCCATGTCGCAGGTGATATTGGACAACAAACATCCTTATTTACAAGCTCCACAAGGTGACTTGACCATTAAAACAATCTTTGAATGTATCATAATAAGTGCATAATCTAGAAATACAATAAAAAGGAAATGTCCAACTTCAATAGTATATGCATACAATATTGATTTATTTTTTATTAAAAATTATTAAAACTGTGTAGAAATTGAATACATTATAATAATTAAAGTAAGTGTTTAAAGAATTAATAAATCATAGTCAGTACCCACTGTCTTAAATTAAATTAAATTTTTATTTTTATTCTGGATATTTAGCAACTGTTGCAGCAAATTTTTTAGCCTTACATATTGAATTTTTAATGGGAATTTAAACAATTAAAAAATTATTAAGATAGACTTGTGAGTTGTTGTGGCTATATTACAGCCAAAAGAAACACCTACACCTACAGAATATGATTTGTAAGATATACCAAAAGGTTTTTTTGAAAAAACACAATTTCCAAACACAGTTGCTGCAGGAGATGTTAACAAAGATTAAAGAATAGTAAACACATTGGTACCATTACTATGTCATAAAAATCAGTAAATCTTTGATCTCTACTATAAGTCTATGACTAAACAAATATTTCTTTTCATTAATTCTGCTTGGGCTGCATTGCTTCAAAATTATTGAAGTGGGGTCACAAGGCAAAGAGATAGATTGTAATATATTTAAACAGTCTCGATTTGGAAGAAAACTTTATGCCTGCAAATTTAACTTTCCCTCGGATGCTTCTTTGTCTGGGAATAAAGATGGTATACCTCAACCATTAATTTTAGTTGGTGACGAACTGACGAGGCATTTGTCTTAAATAAATATTTGTTGAGACCATATCAAGGAAAAAGCTTGACCAGCGAGAGGAGAATTTTTAATTACCAGCTGTCTAGAGCTAGATTTGCAGAATTTACATTTGGAATTCTTGCAAACAAATGGACAGTGTTTCATACATCAATTTTGGCTTCTCCAGATTTTTCAACACAAATTGCAAAAGCAGCATGTATTTTACAAAACTTTGTTTGACGCATAGGGCATATATGGGTATGAAAAACAAGATTTTAAAACTGCAACAATGAAGGAATAGGAGAGAGGAAAGAAGTTGGAAATGCTCCTTCAAATGATAAAGATGTTAGGGTATAGCTTGTTAAATATGTTAATAGTACACAAAATGCACTAAGCTGACAAAAGATTATTCTTTAATCTTAAGTTCAAACTATTAATACTACTGTTAGTATAGTTGATAGAAATATAAAGTTTTTAATTTAAACCTCACTTTTAATGTACAAATATAATTTTTTTTTTTAGTAATAAAATATTATTTCCTTACTTTCAATATTTTTTGTTTTTCATCTAGCTCATTAAACTGGTCAAGACAGCCTACAGTCACTTTACACCAGCTAATGTGTAAGCTGTCTTTGTTGTGTTGCTGTGGTATTTCTATATTCTATAATATATAATTTTTATTTTTTTATTTTTATAAGGTATATACAATCTGTTCCTTTAGGGACAATAAGAATATGTGATATTAGAAAGAGTATTTACATGAAAACATGATGGGAGGAGTCAACCAGTGGTTACACTACCCTTACTTGAAAATTTTTTTTTAAATTTAATTATTTATTTATTTATTTTTTTTTTTTAATGCATAAAGCTACTTTAATTACTCATTGAGAAGATCTCTACACCATTTCCCTCTGAGCCTCCTGGGAGGGTTCCCAGGAATTGTGAAGGTGGCAAGGTTTGAAATGAGGAGGTTGGTATGAGAAGGGAATTTTGAGTAGAAACGTTTGTAAAAGGTTACTGCTTCTCCGTGGACTGTTTTAATTTTTAGATCAATGTGTAAAGTTAGGTTTGAAATATAAGGAGAATTTGTGATTTTATGAATGATGTTATTTTAGAAGGTTTGAATTTTATAAGTGTGGGATTTTTTGGCATTGCCCCAGAGTTGAAGACCATAGGTTAGGTTAGGCTTTTAATTTTAATATGATGTGACCATGTGAGTCAACGGTCAATTGTCAGACCTAAGTATTTAGCCGATTGAGAGGAAGGGATTTGAATGTTGTCTAGAGATATCATAGGACAAGGAGGAAGACGAAGAGTGACGGTAGTATGAAGCGATTTGGATTGGTTAACTTTAATACACCATCTTTTATACTAAGCAGCCATGAGGTCGAGGTGGAGTGGAAGATTGAGGGAAGCTATGTGAATAATATATAATTAAACCTTTAAATCATAGCAACATTGTACATATGTTACATACTACCTATTAGATACCCTTAAACTATGAATAATTAAATGAGTAAATAATGAATTAATGAATTATTATATTTCAAGCGTACTATCATAAGCTTACATACTAACCCACACATTCATTCTTTTCAAGAAAATGTACAAAAACATTTCACTAACATTAAATATAATGTTCTTATACATCTTAAGAGGTTAGAAATTTGTTGTCTCTGTCTTACAAGAGCAAAACATACCAAATTTTACCCTCAGTCGATCATGTTTAGCTCCATAAGACCATAAGTTTAAAAATTAGAGTAAATTAACCTCTTATAAAATTTTAAAGTAAGATTATTATCCAGTGCATCTTGTGGGGTTTTTTGTCATATTTTAATTTTAAAGCAAGTTATGAGTATTTTAGGACGTACAAACATGTGATGTCAACAAATGTATAAACATGACCTATAGAGCATAAAATCTGGTATGTTACTCACTTGTTAGGGGGTGTACTAGGGTTTTTCAAAAACCTCAATGGCTCAATGATTACTCAGATAAATAATTAAATTTGTTTTAACATAACATAGCTATAATAGCACACATTTAACTTTTAAAAGTTTTTATAGTTTTTATATTCTAAGTTCTAAATAGACAATATTATACAGGAACTTTTGATTAATAACCATTGTTTAATATAAACACTACCCTTAAGGCTATCATTTTTTTCTTTGTAAATAATAAAATAATTTAACACAGACTTAAAATGACTACAATGATGTATAAATATGACAATTTTATTTTTACTTTTATAACATCAACCTTGACTAAATAATTATGCTACTTTTAACTTTTATTTCATAAAATATATAAATTAAAATTATTGTACCTATATTTAATATTTAGCATTGAGCAGATGAATTTAATTGACTGGGATTTTGGCAATGATTCAGTAATTTTTTAGAGTACCTATACATATCTTTATTTCCAATCAATAATTTATTCTTATAATTTAATAAATTAATTGAATATTTTTTACAAATCACAAGATATATTTTGTTGAAATTATAAAAAACAATTATTATTACTTAAAAATAACGATACAATTAATAACAATTTTATTTAACCCTAATAAAAATAAGATACGACGTTAAGTGGGCAGGCCTGTGAGTGGACTAAGGTCTAAAACCCTCTCTGGCCACCCCTTAGCGCCGCGCCTATACCTATATTGTATTTGTTTTATAAATTTAATTTCTGCTCAGATATGTTATTATCTAAGTAAATTAAAATAAGTGGGTAGTATTGTAGAAAGTAGCTAAGTATGTACCTCTCATACCCATCTAAAAACCAATGCCTAGTAATTTAGAAGTATTTATGTCAATATAAGTCAGTTTGTAGTGAATGAAATGATTCACTTTTCTAGTAATATCAAGTGGGGGCTCTCAATCATTGTAAGCCTAGCTGCAATTAAATACAAAGTTGTATATGAATTATTGATACATATGTATATATATATATTATACTCTTATTGTTTTATAGACACAAGAGTACAAGACTCAAGATCAAACACAAAACTATACCACTTATCTGGAGGGACTTCATTTCAGTTTTTTGATCTTGGTCCCAACATTTTCAAATGCCACAATCATGGGCACCCTTAATGTGGGGGTGGGGGTAGTAAACGCTCATAAGTCTTAGATTCATCCCTGTTCTAAATGACCAACAGAACTTAACCAGCTTAAATGCATACAGATAGTTATATTAAAAATAACACAACCTACCTTTATTAAAAATCGCATCTTCCACATGAACATCATAAATACATTTCTCCGTGTCGAACATGGTAAAAATTTAAAATTTGGTAACTGGATCGGAGAAAAGTCTGAGGCCCCGTTTTGGTATAAATCTTGTATATTAAAAGGCAAAGTACAAACCACTATATCGTTTAAGACGGTTTTGAAGAAACTCTCTGAGTATTATCAATTATTTGAAAAGATTATTACGGTTGCGGGATATAGTAATAACTATCTAGTATAAGCCATAAAGTAACGGATATCAAATTCTGATTTACTTTGTTTCACCCCCCCCCCCCTTGAAAAATCCTGGGTACGCCACTGGTATGAATGATGTCAGTACTCGACGTCAATTATTCGATTGATACAACAACTATTTCAAGATCTGGCGAACTTAAATTAAACTATATTTCGTGTGTACCTAATCATTGTGCGTGCCGCGTGGGTCACTGTAGACTAGTAGGCTGTAGTATTGCAGGATGACGTGTAAAATTGAATTTCAAGTATACATCATTATTTACAAAAGAAGATTCTAAAAGTAGACAGTGAGTCAGGGGTCCAGGGGTGGCTCCATAGACTTGGTTGGGGGAAGGGGGCTAAGTCACAATTTTCAGAAAACTTTATAACAAAAAGAACACATCAATTTTAACAACACAAATTCACGTCGTCTAATTTTAGTTAAAAAAAATAATAATGCGATCTCTTAGATCTAAGAACAATAAACATTATAATATTATGTTATATATATAACAATAATTCTTGACAGACGAGTGAAAAAATATTGGCATTGGGGAACGATGCGACATTTTAACATTATATTTTATAGAACAAAATAACAACGATTCTCGTCAAAAAAATATTATTAATATTTCATCAAGTTTTTAGTTTTCGGGTATTCCCGTTTCCCGTAGTCAGTACAGAGATGTGTAATAAGCAATAAATTAATGCTCTAATCATAATGTCATACTATAGTATATTTTACATTATTATAGTTAATTTATACTTAATTATAGTTCATAGAATAAATAGTAGGTCAACCCGTATGTGACTATTATGGTCGATAGTATAATAATTTTTTTTTTTGTAATTTAGATTTTAACTATAGGTATTAGGTACCTATAGATAGGTATCTATACAATTTTTTAGAAATGTCTAACATTAAATCGTAGTTACCTATATTATTACGATTTCTTACGTTAGTTTTAAAATTTTTTTTTTATTAGGATTAAGGCTTTAACTACTAAGGTCATTAGCCTGGTACTGTGTGTGTGTGTGGAGGGGGGGGGGGCGATGGGTTGGAACACGTTTGAGAGTGTTGCCAAGAACTAGGGTGGTTACCCATCCGGGTGCTAACGACGACGGCCGTTAAGTACGCTCAGAACGTTGTCGCGGATTGAGCGTACGATAGCGCCTCACCAACCCATTTTTACTTTATTATAATTTTACAATTTTCCGTTCTGATAGAAACTGAAATGTGTAAATTTTTATCAAAAGCATAATCAGCGTTAATCTACAATTTTGATTTTTTTTTTTAATGTCTTGAAACGTAATACTCATGTAACATTTTAAGTCAAATCAGATAGGTATTCTAATTTCTAATACTGGTTTAGTTTTGGTTTTCTATCTTCCAATGAAAATAATATATAGATATTCTATAATAAATAAAATACCCAAACAACATTCTGCTGACTCGTTCTATGCTGACAATTAGTTTGAACCGAACCAAGGTAAAAGGACTCACTAATGGATTAGGGTTGATTATAATAAGTAATAACTAGGTAATATCTAATAAGCGAACTCGACCACGTCTCATTGAATTCAATTGAATTCAAGGCGACCTAACTATAATACTATATTATTATAGTTTATAGTCAAAGCAGTGCATAAATTATTATTCTCGATGTACATAATTACATATTATATAATTTTATAATGGTAAATGCTCGCACCGAGAATTTTTTCTATTATCTTCAATAACTGATAATGCTATTATCAGGTAGAATAATATTCAACAATATAGCGTTTTTTCGATATAAATACATTTTTATCTTTTAAAAATTATCATACTAATAAAATCGAGGAATTCGGTTAAGGTTAAATTCTATTTATCTAAATTGTTAAAAATACAATGCATTCAAACTTGTACATTTAAAAATCTTTTGTTTGATTTTCTTTCGAAACAAAAAAGTTATAAGAAATAACCGTATTTAATAATAACTTAATGTTTATATAATATATTTGACGAATTTTTAGCATGCCTACCTATTTATTTAGGTCGAACGGTAAATAGTTATTTAAAAATAATTTAATATTTAATAATAATGAATTTTTATTATTTTATAATGTATGCATTGTGAAAATAGATATTTCTCTAATATGGGAGACAGGGCCTATACATAATATTGTTTAGAAGTTATTAGTTGAGTTATGTTAATGACTCTGTATTTAATAAGTATACATGGTATTTATATTCGTTATTATACCAATAATGTTTATTATCAGAATAAAAATATACATTTAAGTGATAAAATAATCGATGTTATCTGGGCTAAAGTTGTATGAAAAATGTTAAGATAAAAAAACTGAATTTTCTTGAACGTCTGTGAATAATTTTTGTAGATTCTGAGCTGAGTGATAAAATATATTGATTTCACAATGATGTGTGTTTCATTTTTTTGTTTCATAAAACGCACGTGTGTGCCAAAATTATGAAAATTTAAATATTTAATACAAGGTTCCTCAAAAGTAGTTCATAGTGATAGTGCAACTAAAAAGTGCAACCACTATATTATTGTACCACGTTAAGGAATTAAAGTGGCAGAGTAATGCCGGGTATACACAGGACAAGTAAACAAAACAAAACATAAACTCAATTTTTTCCAACATAGGGGGGACAATCTAAATTAAAAACAGAAACAAAACAAAAACGAGACGCATAAGAGGACGGCCTATAGGTATAATACCTAGTAATAATTATTTAAGACAAGGACTGTATCCTTAGTCTGTCATTTGATTTTGTTATCGAACAATATGGCCTATGTGCAATAATATTTTTCAAAAATGAATTCAACCTACACAATAAGTAATTATTAATTACTTTAATAGCAATATTAATACAAAATATTCGACTCACCGTTTTCACTCAGGATCATTTTTCGTGTACGGAATACAATGAAAATGAATACTATCATAGTATCATCTTTGAATTTAAATTTAACACATTCACATTCACTGCTACAAAACTTTTACTTCTAAAGTACTAAACAAGCAACGTCTTGGTGTCAAGGTGTATGGGAAGCGTAATAACATAGATGGCGCTTTTTTTTACTCGTATAATATGCACGGTAATAGGATACCGTATGCATAAAGGTTTATTTAATAGTAAATTAATTTAACAATTATTATTAATTATTTACGAGTTATTAATTATTTACCTGATGTCACAATAATTGTTGGAAAAACATTTCTAATAGTAAAATATATATTAATACGACGTGTTCAGTCTAAAGCTAAACTCTACAATAATTATTGTAAATATGCACGCTTGTCGTCCAAAATAGCCTACATCACTGCGAGATGTTTTTATGCCACTCGTGATGACGTACTGATGTTGTTGTTGTTCATTATTGTTGTTTGTTATACCTACACAGTACTAGTCAATTTATTTTTAAAAGTAGTACGAGGTGTCGAGGTGTATGCACAATGCACGGACTGAGATTTTATATCTAAGTCCGTGGGTATATTATGGGTATAACGGTCTGCTGTACATCAAGTGTCTAGAGAATCACTGCAATGTGTGTGTTAAATTTGAATTCAATGATATAAAAATCATTGTTCACAAAAAACGATTTTGAGCGAAGACGGTCTGTAGGCCTATAATATTACGAAGTACCAAGTAGGTATGTTTTATGATATAATTGTGATTAAAGTAATTTATTTTACCATTAGACATTAGTAATACAGTAGGTTAAATTCATTTTGAAGGAAAAAATGTCCTTGTGAGTATAACAATAAAAACAGAAATCGATTTTGTTAAAAACCAATTTTGCGTAAAAATCATAGTTTCAAATTTTGACCTCCCAAATACACCAATCAACTTCACTTTCCATCGAAAAAAATACTGAAGTTGAAATTCGAAACATTATTTTGACTAGGTACTTACTACTTATCGTATACCTACACAGCCACAAAAAATAAAAACACACATATTTGTAAAATCAAAACCTGCATTGCCCCGCTGAAAATTAAAAAAAGAAATAATAAAAACTGTGACAACTGTGACAACTGTATAATATAATCTCTCTTATATTAAACATTTTCCGACCAATTTAAAAGTTGAAAAATATGTTACATTTAATTGATAAACCATTCAAATTTGTAAAATATAACGAAATGAAAAATGTTTTATTTTTATAATAGTTATATTGTTTTAGATACCACAAGATGAGATTAATTTTATCCTGATTCCTGTAAAATTGGTTCAACGCCTAACTAAAATGTAAGTTTCAGTAATTAGTTTTAAGTGACCTTATTTTTGTAGCAATAATACAGAAATATTACAAATTTACGACGCAGACGTAGATCTAAAAATTTGAAATGAAGGGTAACATTTTTTTTTTTAAATAAAACTATAATTTTATTATATGATACATTTTTGTAGAGGTACCGGCAAACAGTTTACTAAAAATCGTTTTGGCGTTAAATTATAATAATTGTATATCAAAACCGCTTACTGTTTACTAGTTTGTTTGTTCGCTTTGCTCCTACTACAAAAAGTATTTTTTAACGGTTACGTAAAATGTTATTATTTTTGATTCCCTTGATAACACACTTTCGTTTTGGCAATGAACAAACTTTGTAATGTCATATGAGGTGTTACCAGTAAACACTAAAGAGTGAGAAAATCGTTTGCTTTTGTTGCCTCTGCGAACACACGCCTATAGATAAACAGTATACTTTACTAAGTTAAGATTTGATAACAATTTTTACAATTTTATTTATATTTTAAATGTATGGATTTTAAGACGTAGAAAACTGTAATTTATTCATTATATAAATAAATACATAATATTATCAGGGGGAATGGGATTTCACAGTGCCTCCCTAAACTAAACTTTATTATGAGGGAAGGGTGTGTAACCTATCAATTTGCCGAC
This sequence comes from Myzus persicae, assembly GCF_001856785.1. Lineage (NCBI taxonomy): Eukaryota > Metazoa > Arthropoda > Insecta > Hemiptera > Aphididae > Myzus > Myzus persicae. Next base: position 135,688 of record NW_019102045.1, on the reverse strand, counting down.
TCAAAAAATGTTATTTCCTCTTTGCTCGAAAATTATTACTAATAAATGGTATTTAGTTCGTATATAACTTTATTAAACTACCTATAATAATATATTATTTATATTTTTTGAATTGCTCATGCGAAGATAAAAATATTAATAATTTATTATATACTTTTACAACACCCATAGATCACAATGGATAGGCACTTTACCCAAATTAAAATTTTTTTAATCAAAATTCCAACTTCAGACACTCATCAAAAATATATTGTGTAGTATAATAATATAACTTGTTTTTAAATTTCCACCAACAACAACTTATGAGGAACCTTCTATTCAAATTTCAAGGTTTTTGATCGACCGATAAATTAAAGTAAATATAAACATTCGGTTAAAATTGTATATACCTACGGTTTTTTTTTTACATACAAAAAAATTCAATATTTTATTATAATATGGAGTTATCATATGGATAACATGTTAACATTCTTCTTTTTAAGTTTGCACCTCGCGTGTGTAGTGTAACATTTTTTAACCCCCCTCCAGACATTACTTTAACATTCAAGTTTTAACACATAGGATTAGTGTTCCTTAATTTCCAACTAAAAAATTACTCTTCTTTTCGGTATGGTAATAACTATTAATAATACAATACTGCAGTCTACAAATTAAAGGCTATGTAGTCTAACCATGTAGATGTAATATAATATTATAATTATCTATACATATAAAATCCAAATACCACTTAGTCACTGATCGCTGTAACTCAATAACTACGCAACGTACGAACTTGAAATTTTGAATAGAGGTTCTTCTCATATTTTCACTGAGCAATAGGAAAGAATTTTCAAAAATTTTATGTTCTAGTGGAGCAATTAACAATATTATAGTTATTCATCGTCAATACGTATTGTGCTGCACGGCACGGGCTCATGGCGGCCCGCGGGTTTCCAGCTACCTGCAACCTATCCTTTTTGTCCGTTGTGTAGATAAGAATTGTTCCAAGAAGTTATAGAGATATATTATAAATAGAAAAATATGAAAAAACAAAACTGCACACGGGTATTTCAGCTATTTATAGTACAATACTATAATATCGACATACTATCGTTATTCATATTTCTGATTTCATAGTAGTACAGTACTACAGTCTGCGCAGTCGTGCAGTAATGTAGGTAGTAGATACAAGTCTCAATATTAATACTAAAACTATTTTTAGTTTTTACAATCTGATAACCTATATAATAATAAATTTAAAAAGTAAAATCATTTGACAAATGCCTATAATTTTTAATCGTTATGAAATTGAAATTAATTTTAATCCGACTAATTGTATGGTGATTGAATATTATGATTTTGGTGCCTCTGATTTAAAAAACAAAAATGTGAGGTGAGTCATATTTTTAAGTAATTACGTATACTGAAAAAATACAAAAAGGCGGAAGGGTTGAACTGGTCACAATAATGACGAAACCTTACCTCGATTATTTTTTGGATGCTCTATAACTCGACCAAGTTTTCATAGACAAAATCTTAACTAACCGTCACTTTGTATATTCCAGTTCATATATTGCTTGCACTTGTCTTCCGTATGGCATTATGATTTCTATTTTGGACCCATTCAGTTAACTTATACACGTCAAACATTTTTTAAATGTATTCAAATCTAAAAAAGTTAAGCTACGCGATATATATTTATAATAACAGAATTTAAGACAATAACAGGCGTGTAATGAATAGTGATATGACTCGCGACTCGCCCTGTTGTGTAAATCAGGGTGATCAACTAATAACAAATGCCAAGTGTTTTGATAAAATCCGGACACAGCCAACAGCAAGTTGCAACGTGTCGCTGTTTATTTTTAAGTCAAACGGCCGCATTGGTTATTTTAGGATGGTGGGGGGTCGGTCTTATCTAAAACGATGTATTTTCATCGAGCCCGAAAACCGGATGATTTCTCCCACTGTGGCTGAAACCGGACAGCATGTGTTCGCGTACTTACGTAGTTACAATAAAATGACATCATGTCATTATAATAGTGACACAGCTAAAAACACTGGTGTGTTTTCTGCAACTTGGTTCCGCGCATACTCTGTGCCACACCACGTTGTCAATACTCAGTATAATTATTGTGTCCAACTCAAAACAGAGAAATACTCAAGTCATAATTAAACATTATGTGTATGGCAGACGGCAGTATTGATAATACTAACATTTTTTCCTCTACGACTGTCGACTACTCGATATTCGCCCAAGTTGAATACCAGTGTCTTAACTGTGGAGTCCGACTCCACAGATATTATTATGTAAATCTATTGACTATTATGCTTACCTCGAACTCGAGAACCCCTCTCAATCTATGTACATAATAATTTATGTGTCGCTTTTGTGCCAACCAACACATACATATAAAATATAGACAAAACGTTATCTGGTCTCTTGGGAAAAATTGTCTCGCTCGTTACTCCCTAGACACCGATACTCGCATAATGTTATTGTTATTTTCTTAATAACGTTTTATAATACGAAAATTCGATTTTCCTACAATACAACGTCTAAACAATTATTAATTGTGAATAACTCGCATACATCCCATACAGTCATACCTACTGAACGATACGCGATAAAATTTGTCTCGATGATGCAAATTTACGTATTTTTTAAAATTTCAAATGTACTATAATTGTTGTAAACAATTTCGGTAGATAATTCAGATGATTCGGTAGGCGACGGTAGGTAGGGTGACTAGTTTGAGATTTCAAAATTATCTTTATAATAATTAAAAGGGAATAAATGTGTAACCAGAATCGGCGTCTGGCAAAAGCAGCTGCAGAAGAATACTGCAGAACACCCGCGTTCGATATTCTCGAAAATGGAAGGTGCACAGTGCAGACCGAGCGATTCCCGTTATTTATTTATTACAATATTAGGCACGAATACCTAACCGACACAATTCAACTACTTACGGTCTTATTGGATTATATTGTATAATATATGATAAACAGTGCACAAGGATAATATTTATATTATCGGGATGAAGAGATATTGATTTGCAACGTCACCGCGGCCGCGGCGTAGTACATCACTGAGCAGCTAAGTAAGCAACTGTGTGATGTATATATTATATATATAAAATTAATAATAAGCCCTCATGTTCATCGTTTATTGCATATATTAAACATGTTTAGTTCTAAATCTAAGACGTCATGTTATATTGTGATACGTATATTACAATTTACAAGCAAGTTGATATAAAAATGAAATTTTTCGATTTTAATTTTAATTATTATTTAATAATTAGATTTTATACATATTTTTTTCCGATTTAAAATATCACTTTTACATTAAAATTTTGATTTCTATTAGTTATATTAGTTAGTAGTTATAAGGAATAATGTACTAAACATTTTTTTACACAAATAATTGTAACTAACAATAAACTAGTTATCCTAAATTTGATTTTTGTATGAATCGAAATACTCAAAATAATATTCTACTTCTGAATATAAAATAAAAAATGTATATGTTGTCATTTAATAGAGTTAATTACTTAAAAATGACAATGATGACTGATGAGGAATATAATTTTTTTTTTTAATATTGTTTTGTATTGACTTAAGATTATGTAAAAGTAATAACCTATTCCAAAGACCAAAATGTTAGTGTTTCCCGAAATAATGAGTGTGGTAAGTTAAATAGATCAACCCATATATTATATCTAAGATTATTATTTTGATATAACTTATTAATATAAATATTTTTCGATTTGAATAAACATTTTGAATGTCATTAAAACAGTTTGGGTTATATTTCACAGAACATTTCCTAATTTTTTTTATCGATGTTTAAAATCGATTACAATCCCTGATTAAGTGATTACAGAGTTATTGTTTGTTGTTTTGAACTCTAGTACTATTATTGAACACCCATCGTCCGGCAATTCGATTCAGGCGACTTCTCAAAACTATACATTATACGATACGCAGTATGTTTGAGGTATACATATTACATATTATACGATATACGTCTTACAACCAGAGTCACCCTCACGCATATTGGCTACGGCGAGGGTGACTGGCGGGGTGTGGCGGTGTGCGGATGATAATGAAAAAAAAAAAATCGCGCTTCGTCGTACGCGTGATGTTTAATAATATATTATGAGTAATTAAAATTAATAGTTCTCGCCGCCACCACTGGGCTCAAATCTAAAACGGTTTTCATAATTTAATTTTTTTCAAAAGTCCGAAAACCTCTTCGGCCGAAAATTGAAGTCTGGAAAACCAACAAAAAATCATAGGTAGATATTCTGCAAAACTGCAATTTGATATAATAGTAATTTACACAAAATGTATTAAATTATATTGGTATAGCGGTGCATCGGTCGTCTTGCCGCCACCCCTGTAAAATAACGTTTATTATTATTATTTGGCCAGTGCGCGTATACGCCGCCGCCGCAGGATCCTTCGAGCGCGCGTCCGCTCGGAGCTGCCGGTCCCTGCGCGCGCGCGCCCGATCGTTACCACCACTCGCCCGCGGATCATGACCGAAGACCGCCGCCGCCGCCGCCGCCGCTGCCGCCGCTGCTTACCTCGCGCCAGACCCGCGTACGACGCGCAACGCAACAACAACAACAATCGTCGCGCGCGCTGCAGTGCTTTTGTGCTATTGTAGCGTAGGCGTATTATTAAATCGTATTGCTCTTATACACGTACGAAGCGGTTTTTCGGCCGACAACGATCGACGCTACGACAAACACGACTGCCACGTCCAAGACGCATCACCGCCGGAATTGACCTAGTTATTTTTCGCGTTGTTTTTACTCTCGGGTTTTTCGGGTTTTTCCTTTTTTGTCTCGAGCCCCCCGTCCCCCCGTCCCCCCTTCATCCTTCGCCAATGTCCGCCCGCTAACCGATAAATTGCTCAACAACCGCCGTCGTATATACCCTACACCATACGACACGGCCATCGAGTGCTAAACCGAACGACGGGGCGCGTGCTGCTGCAGTGTCGTCGTTGTCGTATACGCACACACATACCGCATACCGCAGTTTACCGGACCGGACCAAGCCGTTCACCTGCACGCATACCGCGGCACGCACTTCGAACGGGGCGCGTGCTGCTCGAGTTCTATCGATCACCGGGACACGCGTAAGTATATTATACGTATTTGCATTGCATTAATTAATCATATCAATTATCGACTGAAACTGCAGTGGCGTGGTGAAGTGATCTAACCCTGTTACCCATCGTCCATATAACTTGTCAACAGACATACACACACACCCACGCATATCATCTTTGCATTTTAGCAAATCGTTCACCCAAGTTATAATATGCGTTCGTGATTTTATTCGTCTCATCCCGTGACTTTGTTAAGTGTAACATTTCGGTCATAATTATTTATTATTATTGTACGATATCATTTATATCTACATATAATTACATACTTAAGTATATGCCCCCCCCCCTCGGTATCACACAATCAAAATCCTACATGCCCACGACAATCATAAGTGGAATTTTTTTTTTGGGGGGGGGGGTCACTAGGTGGCAGTTTCCCCCCAGAAAAAAATATTGAGAGGACAAACTTATCATATTAAATGGGTCGGTAAATAGTGATTAATTTTTGCCCCCCGACAATTAAAGCCGCTATGTTGATAACACACCCAATCCATACAAAACATCGTCAACTTCCACTGGATCATCTGCAGTGCGATATTGATTCCACAATTATAATTCTATAATACATGCTATTTAGTATTTATACAATGTAGCTTGGGCTAGATTGGGTGTAATATTGTTACATTTTGTTTTATTATATGTTTTTAAACCGTCGCGATCGTTGATTTTGATATGTTCTAGAGTGGGTTAGTCGCAACTCGTAAGCAGTCAGAATTTTTTTTTTGCAGGGTAGTTTTATATTTATATTTAAATAGATATAACTTGTGAGAGGCATCATATACATTTTATTGCGGTGATCAATCGTAATATCAATATAACACTTATCAAGTATGAAATCGAACCATGCGACGTCATATTTTGCAGAAATCTGCTTCATATAACAATTATATTTTTGCTTAAATACGATTGAAGGGGAAGGTGTTTCTATAATATGTTATATACAAACTATAATACATAACTGGCTGCGACACAGAATGTGATTGTGTGCTAAAGATATCAATTTGGTATTTTCCTAACAACATATCGTTTTGTTGTGTGTTTAGATTAGCTCGTTAGATGTAATTTTCCGGATGACGATTTGACATTGCGATTGAAACCATACTGCCTTGCCGCTATGGTAAGTAATTTTGTGTTGGCCAAGTGTTTCTTTTTTTATTATTATTATTTCGCAAACCTCGATCACGGGATTTGGTTGTATTTTTTTTTTCAAGGACATAACATGGCCGAAGACTATTGGCATGCCGGTAGCAGATTTATGGTGCCCTTGTCGTCGTTGTTGTTGCTGTTGTTGTTATCGGTATGCGCCAGTGCTCAGAGAACGCTGTCTTCGTCCGGTAAGTGCCGTTCTCAGCTTCATTATTAAAATAATTCATAACCTAACCTAACCTATAAACTAAAATACCCTCGGACACACAACATTATAATAATACATATTATAATTTCGTTTATACGATGGTTCCTCGCATGTTTATAGGATGTGACAAGACGTTTGTGAGCAACGACGGTCCGCAGAATGGCACGTTCCGGGCTCCAGAATTCACCAACATCTACGGCGAGTCCAAAGTGTGCGTGTTCACGTTCGTGGCCGCCTCGCACCAGAAGGTCTTCGTGTCGTTTACCGCGTTCAAGCTCCGAAGCACACCTCCAGAGTAAGATGCTCCTTTTGCTCTTTAAACAGGCCCACGATATGTTTTTTATCAAAATATAATGTAAATACTCTAACCCTATTCGGTATCCCGCCTGCCTTCAATAATAATAACAACAACCAATACGTCGATTATATAATAATTGTTTTAAAATTAAGGACATCTAAGTTTTTATATTATATTATTATTATGAATTGTTGCTATACACATGTGACGCATTACCCTATGACGATGCATACGAGTCCGTACAGTTACACGTCGAAACCTTACGATGTATAATATTATTGTACGGAAAGTACACGTCATACTAATCAATTAACTTGGGTCGGCATGCCTACGTGTGCTATTAAACGATACTATATATTATGAAATTATAAGTGCATTATCGTCCACAGATGCGTGCACGAATACGTGGACGTGTACTCGGAGGTTCAACAAGTCGATACGGAGGATTTGATAAATTCACCGTTTGGAGGTAGATACTGTGGCTTAATACCACCGAGGGACCGGACGTCGTTGTACAGAACTGTAGCGTTTAGCTTCTACACGGACAAGAATACAACCACGTCATCGTTGTTCGAGGGCTATTATTCGTTCAGCAACGACTGTAAGTATTTATCGAATAGTCTATAGGTTGTATTATACATCTGCAGTGATAGAGTGAACTTTTTTTTTCTATGAAGCGACTATTTAAAATAAATACCCACCCACTAATTGCAGTTCACGTATTAATGAGAATGGCTTACGCCTACACCATCAAACCCAATAGGTAAAAGTACATAAATTAATCGTAAATTATAAACGAGTCTATGCCATTAAGATACCCAGCCCCATTTTTCCATGAAGCGGTCGCTTTATGAAATAGCCATTCACGACACCACTGCACATCTGTAATAGATTAGAACGCAGCCCGAGCTTTGGTCTCGATTGTCTATATAATATGGTCATACGTATACGACGTGGGTGTGTGTTTATAGCCGCATTCCAACTGGGAACGCCGTCGCCGATCAGCCCATGTTCGTTTGTCGTGAACTCTAATGTGAAAAAAATAGGCACCATACTCACGCCGACGTACCCGGGTATATATCCCAAAGGAATGAAATGTACATACTTATTTCACGGACAAGCCAACCAGAGGGTGCGGTTAGAATTCCGAGACTTTGACTTATTTTACGGAGGCCCGCAGTAAGTATTTTTTAGTCCAATATAATATATATATACATTATACATATTATGTACGCGTACCATAAATTTACGAAATTCACGATACAATGGTTTTTGTTGCTCCGCAGCTGTCCTTTTGACATCGTAAGCATTTATGACGGATCAAATGCTACAAGCCCTTTGATCGGCCAGTACTGCGGTCAACAACGAAATTTAGTGGTCTACTCTACTAAAAATTATTTATATGTAACTTTCGACACACTTCATAGGGCCGCAAATACACAGAACCGCGGTTTCAAAGGCATGTTTGAATTTAGCGAAAGTTTTGTCAAACTTGGTAAGTCTGTCTCACATAAGTCACATACCGCTATATCCCTATAATAAAATCTTATTTTCATTATTAAATGAGTTTAATTTTCTTGTATTTGTCTAGATTTTATTGGGATAAACGACGGAGAACACGTTCGAGGCACTGAATGCGATCAAAAAGTGTTAAGTAAACGAACTTCGACAGGTTACATATATAGTCCTAACTACCCGTTTCCGTACATCCCAAAAATCGTGTGCCGGTATTTTGTGTACGGTCTCGAAGGTGCACAGGATTTGGAAAGAGTTAAGCTAGAATTCCAAAAATTCAACATACCCAAAGCACATCTCAACGAACAGGAGTAAGAGTTTACTACCACATTTTAAAAGGATCGAACAATTTTTAATTATTATTATTTAAATTTAAGATGCACGGACGGTTACCTAAAACTATACTTAAGAGGTCAAGAAGCCATGGACCTCTATGACAAGTTTGACTACGAAATGTGTGGTGATGAAGCTGACGAAAAAGTAGTGACGAGTGAAGGTGCTAGACTAGCAATGGTTTTCAGTAGTGGCGAACTACACGGTCGAGGATTTAAAGCCAAATATACGTTTGAAACCGGTAAGCGCTTGGTAGAAATATATATTTTTTTAAGTGTTATATTTTATTCTCTGCTTTTCGTTAGAATATCTTATACCCGGAACGGCTGCACCGAACGGTACGTGCCATTTTACTTACCGTAGCGAGTCTAAGAAACGAGGAGATTTTAACTCACCCAGACATCCGGCCAACTATCCCAACGGGCTGAACTGTACGTTTCTATTCTTGGCTACGCCCAACGAACAGGTCACCGTGATATTCGATCAGTTCAAAATCAAAGTTGACGTAGCTAACATTTCATTAGTCCAATTTGGGTACGGAAATAACGATATTATTTATTACCACGCGTGTCACGCGTATGTGTAGTACATGGAAATAAAATATATGTTTACTATACTTGCGTGGCATATTAATAATATTAATTATTATTGCTAAGATTTAAATGCAAGTTTTGTATCTTTTTTTGTTATTTATTTAATATTATTGTTTAGGGTGTTTGTTTGTAAGGAGGACTGGCTCGAAATATATAACATTTACAAAGATGGTACAGAGAAAATTGTAGGTAGATATTGCGGTATGACAGCCCCTGGACCGTTGGAATCGAACCGGGGTGCAATCGGTCTGAAAGTGTTACTGCACACGAACTCGGAAGGTGTCTCAAGTGGCTTTAAGGCCAGATATTTTTTCGACGACGCCAAGCCGATATTCGGTGGTAAGTCGTGTGGTTCACTAATATTTTTGCATACCTCAGAACAGCTTGGGACAATAAAACATATTTAAATACCTATAAAATAATCATATTAAATTTTTTTTGGTATTGTTTCAAGACTGCGGTAGTAATATCAGTAATGCAGATTCTGGAAAGGTGCAGAGTCCGAATTTCCCGCTCAAATATACTGCACCGGAGAAAGGAATGCCGAGCAGAACGTGCAATTGGTTTATAAACGTCAGGCCCAATTACAAAATACTGCTCAACTTTGTCTCGTTCTCGGTGGAAGGAGAGCCGGCAAGTAAGTACAAAACATTCTTCTAGAACGTGTTTTAGACGTTCATTACAATTTCACCTTGTAGATTCTATAAAGTATTATTACACAATGAACGAAATTTATTAATATGTATCTTTTAATTCACCATTTCTGCAGCCAGAGGCTGTGCGACGGCAGTCGTCAGACTTTGGCCATCTGTAGAAGAACCGCCGTTGGAGTTGTGTGGTGAAAAGCCCATTGAGTCGTGGCAATTTCTATCCGAATCCAATCAGTTCAGGATAAGGTAAAATAACGAAAAAAACAGTTATTATTTTCTTTCATTAACAATCAAAAAAATAATCGCGAGCGAAACTTGATTAGAAATGTAATATTTTATGAAATAATTTAATTCCATTTTTATATAGATTTTTAATTTATTACATTACCGAGGGTTTCAAGTATCTAGCATTTTATACTAGTAAAATTAAAACAGAAAAACCAAATATCGATTTAAGGAAAAACTGGTGTTTCGTAAATTAGAACTTTTTTTCTTACGCATTTTACGAAAACTTGAGGAAATCAAATAAATGACCTTTTTAGTGTAGGTACTATATAAAGCACAATCTACCATTAATTTCGCACCGGAAACTGGGTGAGCACGACCTGATCGAGTCCGGAAGGAGTTTCTACCCGAAAAAAGATCACGGACACAAAACAAATTTAAAAAAAATACATCATCGTAAAACTTCGCTCAGAGAATCGAAAACTACAAAATTACGCGTACCACCTACCGATCCATCAGAATATATATATATAGCATAGTAGAATACACATACAAAATAACATCCGGCGGCGCGTCTGATCGATGAAAATAGATTGGTAATAATATTATGCTTGTCGTTACAGTTTTGTCGTGGCTGACAAATCAGGTAACGGCACTGGTTTCGCCGCGACTTGGACCGAAGTATTGGATAATTCCGACTCGTGTCCGGGGTTTCAATGCGAAAACTCAAGTTACTGCATATCCAATCAGTTGAGGTGCAACAACGTGATGAATTGCGGGTCCAACGACGTGTCAGACGAGATCAACTGTGAGTATTATTTACTAGATCCTTTGTAATGGTAATGGCATTGACGCCTGACGACGATGACGTGTACCGAAAATGGGGAAAATAGGGCCGCGTAATAGTTTCGCATCTACTCAAGTCGGATAAAATCATATGAATATAACATTATTATATTGTTGATGGTCGTTTAGATTTTTCCATTTAAGGGGAAAATCGCCGAGATCATTAGGCAACCTAATGTACATTTAACGATATTTTCCGCCTACGTTTCGGGGGATATACTTCCAGTGGTCGATCCATATTTGATAATGTTCTCCTTATTGGCTGTTAAAATAAGCCAAGCTTTACATATTTATATTATTGCATAAGTTTATTATAATATATTATACTATATCAGTTATTCGACATAAATCTAAAATTTGGATTTTTATTTTAATAGTACCTATTTGAAATTATTAGAAATAATATATGTATGTCATTCATGTAAATAATGTTAAAAATAATTAAAAAATAAAAATTTTATGTTAACAAAATACCTAGTTTTAATAATACATAAGTATTTTCTTATCCTATAAATAATAACACAACAATTATAATGTCCTAACCATTAATATACGCAATATTAATATGAAATAAATAAATAGATGAAGTAAAATGACTGTTTGTTAGTTTTTAAATACGAGCACTAAAAAATGATAAAGACGTGTTCCGAATGATTGAGTGTTTATGTATTAATTTACCATTGAACATTATAATTTCAAAAAGCAAATATTAATCTTAAACGGCCGACGGAACTTGATGTGACGTGAGGTCGGAGGTTGTCGGACACGTAGTTTATATTGTATACAATACACATGTATGGAATTATATAAAGCAGAAAGTTCGCATTCATGTTTTCGAGAAAATAGAGATTTGCCTCGAAGACGTACGATAATATTTTATTTCGTGTTCACTCGATAACTCATTTATTTGTTCTTTTCGCGTTCACCAAAAACGTTACACGTTTTCATGCGAGCGTGATGTGTAAATACTTACTGTATATAATCATATAATATAACACTGCAAGTATATACACAACGTATTACATATATATTTTATGTATCGGCTGTAAACTAGTGCTGGTTTTATGGCAGCGGTGGCGGAACTATCTAAAAATCATAAATCATTTAAGTGTGGTTTTACGACAGACCCACCGCGCGAGTGTCTCGACTATAATATTTCGCGTATAATACATATATATATATATATATATAAATACGCTCACGTCAAAGTCCTGTTGGATAATAACCGTAGTAATGAACCGAATACAAATTGCCTATGTGTACAGGGTGATTCACTAATCATGCTCGTCCCCATTTTTTCATTTAATATAACGCATTTATACAAATTCAATTTTTGAAATTTACTTACATTTTCAAATTTTTGAGATTTTTTCCACTAGGTACTTGAGGATTTTCCTGTGGCAATTCAAAGTTCTGTGTTATAATTAATGAGAACCCACCTTTTATAATGTCAATATTATTCAATGGATATTTTTTTTAAATTGTTGATGTCCTAATTCAAAAATAAAACTAGTAGTTTTCAATTATTAAAATACTTATTCCCATATTGAAATTAGTTGATAGTCCTTAAAAATGGTTTAAATAGATACAATATTGGATCTAGTATTTATTATACTTGTACTATGTTTTTATAAATAATAAATATTGACAAGATTAATATAAATTATTAACATTTTAAAACTACCATGGTCACAATATATTCCAAGCCCATTATCATAATGGACCTATTATCCTTAGAACATGAAGTTGAATTACTCGAAAACCACTTGTTCGAATATTGATTTTGATTCTTCATTGTTTTCAGAAAAATAGTATCCACTATTATAATAATTATAGTAGTAAAGCGGTTCTTCTTTTGAAAAATAGAAGTTTCTATCTCCACAGGGTCCACTCCTTAAGTACCTAGTAAATGAAATCTCAAAAATTCAAAAATATGGTCTTTAAATCAAAAAATGTTATATAATTTGAAATAACCGCATTATTGAAGGGGGTGGGTTTTTTCGAATCATCCTGTACACATACTCTTCTCATAATATTCAGCGTAGGTTCCGGTGAAATCGGCCGTGTGTGTTGTTGGGCGCGTGATCATAAAACAATATTGATGCCGCCACCGCGTATCTATATGACAGCATACGTGATGGAAATAAAACAGCTAAAACTATATCGATCGACGGGGAAATATTTTATTTCGAAAATAACGTATTATATATATACATTACGTTACGGGGGTGGGATTAATCGATATTCGACAGAATTTACCCTCATATAATATATAAGAATCGTGTACCCATAGAAAAACATTCAATTGAACAATTTTTTTATTCTCCATCACAAGTTTTCATAATGTCATATCAGACTAATTATTTTATGATTTCGTTCATACGCATTAGTCATTAGTATATTTATTACTTTAAAACTAAACTAGGAGGGAATTGACTAATTGAAATAACAAAATGCGTTTTTGCTTTTATTTGAGAGGTGAAAAACCATAAAACAGGACTCGACTACACTTGATAGATGTTGGATTTTCCACGACGTGGTAGCGTAGGTACATCGAATATGAAATCGATATTATTCCAGTGCGGTCAAAGTGGCGAATGTGGAAATGTGGTATTAGCTGTCGTAAAACCAGCTCTTTCATTTCATTAAAATATTTAAATCCCATTCACGGTTTTCTTTAAAAATGCATCCCCCATAAAATCTATTACTACTATAGGTATACACGATAGTATCTTCTTTTCGTGCCTACATACACTTCATATAAAATGTACTAAAAAATACATAGGTAGGTAGGTAGTATTGTTTTCGTGTGGGCATTTTATGTCATTTAGTTTTAACAATGCAATGAGATAACTACATTGAGACTTTTCACAGCTTGTTTATGAATAGAATGCACCCACAATATGTTGTCATGGAGGTACAAAGGTTTTTAAAAGATACCCACCTTGTTCCTTATCAGTCAAGAAAAAATAATGAATAAATGGTATCTGTAATAAAACTCATAATAATTACAACCTTTTTAAAATACAACCATTTTATAGACCAATAGACCATCTATAAGAAAAAAAGTTGACTATCATCAGTATAGTCGATAGTGGCAACCTCAGTATCCGTATAGTTGCTATTATACTGGATTCCACAATATTTACGACGGTGACGTTAACTATATAGGTTATTATTTGAAGAACGGAAGAACGAGTTTTGTTTACTGTAATAATTACTAAGCGAAATAAAAATAATGCAACGTATAAAAACAAGGACCCTATATTATAATGTCCTATAATGCCCTGTTAAAATTGTAAAATTCCTACTTTTTTTAAGTTCAAGGGGTGCACCCAACTCCTTGGCAACAGCCTATACGACGACCGCCACCTCCCCAACTGTAACCATATCACCCCTCTACGACCGTCACACCTTTTGTGCCCATCTATCTCCACCATCGCCACAATACCTTATGCCTTATGGCACCTGTAACATTTAACCAATCCATTTGTATCTCGTGGCCTATGCCCGGGGCGCTTAACTACCACTACTACATCGTGTGCGTGCGTGTGCTGTTTGGCAGGTGCGATGGAACCGGAGGCCATGGACAACGTGGTGCTGTCGGCGGTGCTGACCATGTGCACAGTGCTGGCGCTGATGCTGGCCGGGTGCCTTTGCTGCCGTCGCCGTTCGGGTTCCGGGCGCCGCGATCGGTTCCGGCGAGGCGTCGGTGGTGGCGCGGGCGTCGTGGGTGGCGGATACAACCGGCACCGGCGGCACCACCAACACCACCATCAACACCATCACGAGCCCCGGCCGCCATCGCTCCGGTCGCTCAGCCCCACGCCGTCGTCTGGCCAGCACGTGTGCGACGAACTGGGCGAGCGGTTCGCCAGCGTGGACAGCGTGTGACGTCCACTGCAGCACCGCCGCCGACGCCGCCACCGCAACCAACACCACCACCAACACCACAGCCGCCGCCGCCGCCGCCGCCGCCGAGACCGGGATGACCACCGCGCGCACCGCCAGAGTCCTGCTCCTCCTCCTCATCCTCAGCAGCAACAGCAGCAGCAGCAGCAGTAGTAGTAGAGCCCGTTTCGTCCCGGCCACACTCCCCGTCGACTTCTGCAGCAGTCGCGGTGGTCGATGGCCACTGTGACCGCCCCTCATCGCTCAACATTCACCGCCGCAGTATTATAGGTACCCCCCCTGTACTATATAATATATTATTATAATATTGGTGCGCGAAAATTAGTCGTGTCGATCCTATAAACGTCGAACTGTGTCTAGATAGTAATAATATAATTGTATGATGTATAATGTTATATTATAATTGTATTGTACGAATTTTTTGTCATTTCGTTACTCGTGCTCGAATCACGTGTTCGCGGTCACATTTACGTAACTATTACATAGTATTATTATAATAATAATACGCTCGCCGCGTATCGGAGATTGATTTCCCCTGAGACGGCGGCAGATTTCGTTTCGTTTTGTTTTTTTTATAATTTCGTCGTTCGTTTTGACTAAAACAAACCACCGATAATCACAGATGAGGTCTGATGACTTTCACACCCCGCAAGAGACGACCGTTACGGTAACAACAACACTTCACTCTCTGCAGCTCTGCGACTCCTGGCGAAGTAATAATTTTCGTTAAAGTTTGACACCGCCTTCATTCCCACCCACCACTCATCGCGCCCACCCCACGCATAGTGTGATATTAATGTGTATCGTTATGTTAGGAGAATGATATTACTAGATGACAGTATTATAAGTTGCAAAGTCTTTCAACATCATCGAGTCGAATATATAATTTGTTTCCTTATAATATTATAATATAATTCGATCAGGCTGAATCAACATTTTACTACAATTTTAATACGATCAGCAGTCGTACATCTTCAGTATTACATACTAAATATTAAACAGGGTGTCCCGCCAAAATTTACCCATTGCGATATATCCTGCAGGGATAAAAATATATCATAAATCTGGTTTTTTTTATTAGACTCACAGAAACAAGGACACGTGTATTTTATTTTTTAATTTAATTATATGTTTTGCTAAAAAAGTTCAAAAAAATTATTTTTTAATAATTTTTTTTAATTTTTGAAGATATCTATTTTGTAGAGTTTATTTCCCTGAAAATGTTGACCTTTCAACATTTTATTTTTATTAATTTCATGATTTTCAATCATTTTTTTAGTTTGTAGTTAAAACTGCAAACACCCGGTTCACGTCTAATGGCTATATTCCTCGCGGGACACTTTTTATAGTACTCATAATGTACACTAACAATAATAACACATTAATCAGATAGAATCAGTGACTTGTTATATTGTAATTTGTAGGTAATATCAGAACGAATTGAGTGTGTGCGTGTGTGAAACTTGCAAAGTTGAATCTCTTTTTTCTTACATTATGATATTATATGATGATGATGATGATGATATGTGTATATATAAATATATTATTATAATATATAGTATAGACGACACTACCCCCGGGCCCGTATGCATGTACAAGACTACAAGAGGGTGTGTTCTGCTAAATATCGATCAGCGTGTCGTTTCGGGGAGCGTCCTATTCTATAGCTCCATCTAGCGCACTCGGTGATCGTCGCGAGGAGGGCAGCTGAGCGCATCGTGAAAAATATAAAATCGCTCTCTCGCCCATCCAACTTTCGACGCTGAGTGTTGGTTCACTTCCTATAATATAATTTATTAATATTACTAATAAACCTACGAAAAAAATTATTTATACATTATGAAATATTCAATAACATTACAACAACATATAAGCAATAACGTCGTCGTCACGCGCACGGCTAGTTTTCAGTGTGTGTTTTACTATACATTGGGGAGTGAGGGTCAAAAATGGAATCAATTGCTCAATCATATTAAGCCAAAAATAATAATACTAATATAATAGAATTCCCGACTTTTGCGTTCGCTGCCACTTTTTTTCCGGAGAGGCAAAACGGGAACGATTGCGTTTTTCAAAATGTTCGTTGCTGAAAGACTAGTCGTGGCGATTTTTTTTTTTTTTACCTCACAGTTTGTTTTAAGTATAACATAATATTATGAAATACCTATGTATTATCGTAATAATATGTATTTAATGATAATATTATATTAACGATTTTTCGAAATTTCAAAAGGCTGGAGTTTAGACAAATACATATTTTGTTATCTATTTATAATTTTAGGTTTTGTTTTTAGATAAAAAGTCATATTATAACCGCTTTGGACCTCTTGTTATTATATTATTACATACAATAACAGCGCTTATTTATACCTAATATATAAATATATAATATTACAAAATACCCGAACGGTCTCGATAACATATTACGACATTAATTCTTTCGTAGTCATATATTATAATATTGTATAGTTTAGTTTTTTTGTATATCATCGTTATGATCCGATTGAGATTTCATCGACAGCTTGTCATGATTATTATCTTGTGTGTGTAGGTAATCTGTTCGTAAAACACTACACGACATATTCGTTTCGTTTCCAAAAGATGTTTAGCAAACGATTAAAATCATTATTACATTGTTTTTTGTTTTGTTTTTTGTTTTTTGTTTCCAGCACAATAACGTTGTATATTAATCTAAATAAAACGCACTTGTAAAATCTCTAACTATTCGTTTGCCAAATCAAGCTCAAGGGGTGGACAATTCAAATAACTGTGTATATTGAATTGAACTGCTCAACTCGATGACCTCCATCCACTAAACAGTTTTGCTACCCAAAAGTCAACAAATAGACGAAAGTCTTTCACTTCCGGCCATTACATACACACACATATTATAATACACCCTATAGGAAATAGGTCTATGTTATATAGATTAGGTACATAGTTAGGATAAAATATTATTATCGAAATTCCGGAGTGAAAACAATTATTGTAATGAATTTCTTCCAATTTTAACAAGAATGTAACGATTAACATAAATAATAATTATAATTATAATAATAATGATAATGATAAATTTATACATAATATTATATAATATTTGTTTCGGCAATCTACTACCGATAATGTGTATATAACATAATAAATATAATTATACGTTAGCGTAAGTGTATCGAACTTTTGTTATGGATTTTCGTTAAGTTTTTAACTATCGTATTAATAATACTCATACGTTGAATGTTTTGCTTATATATTGTTAGTATAAAAATTGTGTTTTTTTTATGCCAAATATTTTTTTTCTATTGTTACACGATATTTGAGTATACCTCGTTAATGTTTACATAATAAAATAATACTACGCGTAGTCCCATAGAGGTCTAGTGTAATAACATTGTTTGAGCTCTAAAACGTGCTGTGTAACATTATTTTGGTGCATATTATTACTTATGAAAAAGTAATAATATTAATTTAGTCTATTTATATTTGTATCTAGTCGATTGTGACGTATGAACAACTATAGTCTCTAGTCGTTATTACAAGTATATATATTATATATATATATATATTATTATTAATAATATAATTAATATATAATATTGTACTGATATACTTTTTTGTAGTAATATGTGTTTCCGTTTACAAAATAAAATTAACATGTGCGCGGTTAGGCCGTTAAACCAATCAAGACAAAACAATCCAATTAATATTTAATATAACAAATAAAAACAAATCTTTTCGAACGATTAAAAAAAAAATCGTTGAAAACATAATACTATATTATACAGGACCAAAATTCATTAATTTTGTTTAGCTTTCTCTTCTCGCCACTCGATGCTTACAACTTATTCAGACCAAAAAATATTATATTATTCGTTTCATCTATATTTATACGTTTCGTTTATCTGAAAAACGAACGTGTTTCAGTCCAGTAAGCTAATATTTAGCACACGGTAAATTTTTTTTATTTACCAACAAAACACTGCTCAATGTTTTTGTTTAATTTATTATTTGTTTTTGTTGTTGTGAATTGGACGGGCTGCAACAAAATAACCACATTATAATTATGAATATAAACAATAAAACTGCGTCTGTGCGTGAAGTACGGAACGCACGGGTGTACAAGTACAATCCTATTATGCCTGTATATCCCGAGTTGTACCAGTTTAACGCGCAACTTTTTTCGCCGTCCGTCCAATTTTTAATCGTATGTCATAGCTTAGTGAAAACAAATTTAAACATATGGTTAAGTGAAATCGGTATTAAACATTATTAGTCTATAAAATATATATAAAATAATATCATAAAACTTTTAAAATTAATAAAAGGAATCAAACATAATTTAACTATTAAAAAATACCTTACATAAATAATATGATTTATGTAACTTAGGCGTACGTATGTATATGTAAACAAATATTATGTTATAAGGACAAAAATCAACATTTGTATTGTGTTAATACAGTAAGTAAAACAAAATGTCCTAATGGAAAATCATTGTTGACAAACTTCCTTTTTAGATTGGTGAAAATCATACAAATATTAAATTACCTAATTAAATTATTTTTACGTTTATGTATGGCCAAAGCGTGTTTTTAGTTTTGTTTTTTACAGTCAATGTTAGGTACATAATATTATTATTATGTTGGTTAATTAATTAATATTTATATTATTATGTATTATCATTATGAAAATATACTTAATAGGAATTATAAAAATGTGTTTTTTTATCTCCCACACTGTTTTACTACATTATTGACACTTATATATAAAATACAAAAAAAACATATGAAATCATATTCCATACATTTGAATTAAATTTCAAAGAATTAGATACTTAATAATTAAACTAATATAACAGAAAAGCTCTGTATAAATGTGTATGCATTGTAAGTACATGTTTATATAATACATAGCGCTTCAATAACAAAAATTATATAATAATTATAAAATACTATTTTACCGGAAGTATGCTATATCGTGATGGTATTTAAAATTTTTATTTGTTTTAAAAAATAAATTGCTAAAAGTAGTAAAGGTAGACTAATTGAGAAAATATTATTGTTCTGTTTTATACATATAAATTATTGTAGTCACTCCTATGTACAACTTTAAAGTGCATACCCTGAAGTTCGATAAACCCACAGGCTATTTTAAAGTGTGCTGAGGTACCTATTGGGTACAGACGTACAGTGTACATACTATTATGTACCTTTTATATTCGTTGTATAAATCATCATATCAAAAAATAATTAAATATGAGGTAATAATGATTTTATACTCGACTGGCCCTGACATATTCATAACTTATATATTGTGCATAGGTCGAGTCTGATCGAGAGCGGCCAACCCGAAGATTGTAAGTTTATAAATAAATAAATAAATAAATGGAATTCGGTGGGTGTATCTGTATATAGGTATATGGATAATATTCTATAGTGGCGCGCCGTGTCGTGTTTAAAAATTAAAGTCAACATCAATCCATATAGGTAGGTGTATTACCTACTTATAGGTACATGTAATATATATTTTATATAATATGAAATGTACCAGTGGTTGTTTCAATATTTGATCGAGGGATGATTTGCGCCGTGAAGTCATTGTCGGGTGACGGTGGAAGATTGATTTTCGGCGGTCTTTTTGTGCCGTGCAGCCTCCACGGGGACCTGGCGCTTCCGAATTCTTTTGTGCGAAACCGCTAATGATGTGACCGCTCGGCAACCGAGGTGTTGGTCAGCGTTACAACCGCAAGGTCGGGTGGTCCGAGCTCGCCGACAAACACGGTTTTCTCGAAGACTAGTGTTGATTATCTGTTGGCACATACAAAAGATGGGTGTAAAAAAAATTAATAATGTTCTCGTTGGCGATTTAAACAAATGCCGATGAGCCTGTGCCGATTAATTAATCAGTTAGCACGTGATCAACGCCAAATTAACCGATTTAGAAACGAACTAAAAATTGAAATAAACAAGATCGATCGGAGAAAGAATATCATAACACTCAAACTTAAAGGTATCTAAAAGGTACGTATTCACGCATTCACGCCGATTTAATTATTTCTGTGAACGAAAATGATAGGTAAGGTCCATCCATGGTCGTATTCAGAAATTTTCACGATCTGCAGGTGCTATTTTATTTTTGCCCACACTATTTTTTATACATTTTACAAAGGCAAATAAACACATTTTATCATCTCACAGAACATTTTATTATCATCAAACCTCTGAACAATGCTTAAATAAAGAGATTACCTTCCTATTTAAAAAAAGTTTCACATGATAACAGTATTAATTACAAAAAAGGGTGAAAGTAAGTATAATTGGTCTGCTGTACAGTATGAGTGAACGTTGTCATTGAGTACCTAAGTCACTCAGTCACTGTGTAATGTATAATATGTGTTAGGTACATTTGAATTTAATCATGGATTCAATTAATTTAATCATTGCAGATGAAAAACGGTTCTGAGAGAAGATGGTCTGTACAGACTGTTAGATAAGTATAGTCAGATTTATATTATTAATTATTATATTCAAATAATTAATTTTATTATTAGTAAATACTGTAGTTTGAATTCCTGTTTGCTGAAACAGTGCATTTGAAAATTTAATTGTGTGCATAAAATATGATCGTATATTATGTAAAAGTTTCAAGTTCCCGTGAGTATAATTTTTGAATTATAATAAAATAACTAAAGTCGTTATTCTACTTTACATTATCTGATCTCGTCCGAATTTGAACTTTAAATATCTATAAAACAAAAATGGTGCTCACTCTTTGAAGTTATTTTAATGAAAATTTATATTAAAAATACATTTTAAATTTTCATAATTGTTTATATTCATGCGGGTCACCAAATTCTGAAAATCTAAATTAAAATTTTGGTGGAGAAGTGTAGGTCCGGAGTATTTGTATACATAGTTACCTACAGTATTATTATATAAAGGTCAAACCTCTGATCACAGAAACAAGAGGAGCAAATAACACAAAAGCCGTCTACACGGATATACCCGTCTACGTCTTAGCGTTTCCCTTGTACAAGGGTCAACGTGTTCCCACAGATCAGACCTGAAAAAACGACGTCGTCGCATTATCGGACTACAACAATGAGAAACGGGCCGCAACAGGTAGCCGTAGCAGCCACACAAATCGAGGTAGGTCCTCCAGAAAAACACGAAAAATAACAATAACACAATAGCTAACGTCTATGGTGTCTGGATCGTTATAATATTATTATTGTGTGTCAGGTGTCGCGGGTAATAATATAATAATAAAAGAGTCATATTTTGGCGCCCCTGCATCATGATTTTTTCCTGGATTTTTATCATTATTTTATTTAAATCCGTATTTCGATTGCAGAGAGCGCGCTTCTCGGTTCATACCGGTCTTACTGGTTAAAAAAAATAAAATAATAATATATTAATTGTTGTGCACGGTCTAAAATCGATTATGAATCGTTTTTGCAAGGGGTTGGAAAAACAATTTAAGAGTGAGATGTTATTATTTATTGCTGTATTTTTTTCCGTCCAGTATCAATATTTCTTAAACCCCTTGACAAATTGCATATTATAAAGACCTCCCGACCGTTGGTAGCTATTATATAAATATATATAATATATAATATGTACCTATATGCCGTATGCGATAGAAATATTACGTCGAGTTTTTCGGTCATTAAGACCTCGCGGGAGGGTCGAAAGGATTGAAAATGGGATACGAATTGCCACCCGCTTTGCAGTAAACGTTAATCGGAATCGAGACGTATATGTATTTCGCGTGAAAATATATTATTGTCTACCGCGGTGTAATATATAGCCATTATATGGGTAGGTACTCTCGTAATAAGTTTAAATTGCTTCAACAAAGTAATAATTAAATGCTTTTTGCATTGAAAAGGACTAGCTCATGATGTGAATACCTGAATACACAATAAAATACTTAAAATTAATTAATTATTTCCTTAATATGCGCATACTAAAAAAATGTATAGAAAAAACCATTATTATTTTTTTTTTAGAAACATCAAACATTTTTAGTATCAGCAGATAACTGCATGTAAATGGGTTGTTCAGTGCAATATTATTGAAATAAATTAACAATTATGTGATAATGATATTACTATTGTATATTATTATTATTTATTTACCAACGAAAAATTTGTACAAATTAGATAACACGCATTATTAGTATTATTACAAAGTTGGTCTACTCACTAAAACTTGTGACTGTGGTGTGAATGGGGTTCAAATTATATACAACCTTTACTTAAATAAAAACTCATATATTACTTGTATATTTTTATCATACATAATTTAGTAGGTTGACAAATAAGACGTATGTGGTAGGTACCAATAATTATTTTAAGAACAATACTACTTTTTGGTCGTTAAATTTTTCTCAACCGTCTCATTTGAAAATAACTATGGTTATGGTTATGGGTGGCCTACATAGCTGCAGTATATGCATCTTGTTAATCATAGCGATGATTTTTTAGGATAGTTTGATGGTTGGCTATGGTTTTGTCCATAAAATTGTTTATTATATTATCTGAACTAGTACGTTTATATTATGTACATTATACGTGTAATATAATAATAATATATAGGTAGTAGCGTGTATATTATATTTTTTAACTCGGAACTGGTTTGATAAACTATTGTGCTCACTAAAATGTTATAGGTACTTAAAGGCGGCAAGTGTATTATATTATTATGTACATATTATATGTATTATATTACCCATGCTTGATAAATTTTATTGGAAAATAAAACGGTGGTTTTTTTTGTTGTTTGGTATTCTAACTACAGTCAAATCGTCAAATGTATTTAATGAACAAGCGGGAACATTTAATAAAAAAAAAATATAATACAAGTTTGAAATAAAAAATATATATAATAAAATGAAACTATCTGCATTGACGCATATAGTAAACAAAAAACAAAACCAAACAAATTTATAAAATATAAAATTCCATTTAATATAATTACCAAACACAATAAAATAAAAAAAATGCACCTTTAACATGAATGATGAAGACAGCAACGCTTCTCATTAGTATACACGTTAACTAAATACATATACTACATTTACCAATATTATCTTTTACCAATATTATCTTAAGTTTCTTTTTATTTTCACTGTTAATAGTTAACTAACTTTATGTAAATAATTGTTATCATTACTAAAATCTATTCTATTTTGTGTTAAAAAATTTAAATTAAATAACTTTTATGGGTAGTGGGTACCCATGTAATTTTTTGTATCGAAAAAACTTAAAATATTATTCCTAATGGCTAATAGGATTTTGAGATTGTTAAAACAATAATACTTTTAAGTCTTAGACACCTGCCGTAAATTGTATTGTACTACTGGAATCTACGCGTTCACGCACCTACATAGAATAATATGTTTTATTAGTAGGGCTCAGATTTTGTATCAAATGCTTTTTAGGCGATGTGCGTGGTAGAAAGATAATTTTTGTATACGTTTTGAATCATTTTAATTGTTTCTTTTTTGAAATTGGGTTATTTTCTCCTAATTTTTACATAATTCTAATGAAAAACTCTTATATTTCTATAGTTTCATTTTATCATCCTACTACGTATCTTATTACAGGAAATAAGTAAAACCGTAAACATCAAACACTGTACACGTTTACGTTTTTTCGTTTATCAGTTTTGAGGTATTGAAGATAAGATTGAATTTCATATAGACAGCAAGACAGGCGTCCAGGGCACCTGCTATAAGAAGAGGGACACCTCAACGATCTTGATAGTTTAAATTGAGAAGGCTTGGGTTGCAAAGCCATAATTTCGTCCAGGGCGCCAATATTTGTGTCACTGGCACTGATGGACAGCACCCAAATATAAAAATGATATAATGTTATGGTTACTTATTGATAGTCCGTGTATAAGATTATATACGGGTTACGGCAGTTCATCAAAAATGGCCCACGAAACAACACACAAAAATAATTTAAAACAAACTGATGAGTGCAATTTTTTTGCATAAAACATTTTGCATTTTTTAAATAATTGTATTCTTTTTTTGGTATTTATTTTGCTTTAAAATCCGAGCTTTAATGATTAAGCATAGTGTTATATTGATAATTTATATTTTATTATAATACATCGAATTAAATTTACAAACTCACTATCACTAAGCTCGACCATATTTGAAGACTAGAAATATTTCATATCAATTGTAATTTTATACACCTGAAGAACTAACAAAATCTCAGAAAGAGGGGTACACCGGCCTTATTCTTACCACTCTATCGGGAGTCTTCCTTCATCAGTCACCATACAGCTGTTCAATAACCAAATCTTTTGTATAAAAAAATTATATAAATTAATATAATGTAATATGTAATAATACTTAATAGTACCTATATTTTACTCGAGCGCGTGTAGGTCCTTATCTCGTCGACCGTCAAATAGTTTCTGAATGCGCAAACTAATTAAATTTCCGCTCTGGACTTAACTTGTAGTTTGTACAAATTCCAAATATTTTGAAATTTCCAAAAATCTTTATTATCCACACACTATATAGTTTGCACGCACAAAGCCATATTAGCCAACGTATTGGCATAATAATATAATACCTATATAGGCTATAACGTTTTAATGTACATGTGATAAACACGCGTTATTTCCGAATTAAATGTAAAATAGTTCCCTGTTTCGGTTGCACAAAACCGCACTACAGGTCTGTAGTAATCTTTTGTGCATTCCAAAGTACAATGACATGAGGTCTGCAATATAGTAAGAAATTGAGAAAAAACGTACTTCATCCCTATAGTTGTTTTGTGGTTTGATAAAAAAAAAAATAGGAGAAAATAGCTATCGTTATATTTCCACTATCCAGTATTGCTATACCCTGTAGTGCCCGATGTCCACAATATATTATATTGCACTGCAGCCAATTATGATGAATTTGTAAACGTGTAAACCTTATAACACCAGGATCAAGAATTTCAAAACTTTTAATTCAGCGATTCGTTAAAATCACAGACTGGGCAACAACTGTAGGTACAGAAAAATATTCCGAACGATCAGGGCTTAAAAAATAATACCAACCAAACTTAAAAATCCAAGTCCTATCATCCACTTCGGTTATCATTATATAGCTTCTCTATCAGTTTTTTTATACCCTAAATAATTTTAGTACTAAAAAAATCATCCCCCTTCCCACGTATTTTAGGGGAGCATGCTACAACATACATGATGACCCTGTCATAACCAACAATATTGTGGACTTCGACACTGCTTGTCGCAAAAATCGGCACATGGTCAATTGGACTACTTTACCTTATGCCAATTAACGGATAAATGCTGGATGTTGGAGCTTTGATTTGCATCTGATTGTTAAATTCAAAAAGGGGGATGATGGTGGCCCCTTGATGTACGATGTCAATATGTCATAGTATATTTTAAACACTTCAGCGCCACTGAATACAATCATCATAGATCCATGTAGTGTTTGATATTCGTGTGGGGGAGGGGAGCTACGGTTCAGGTCCATATCGAACTCCTATGAGGCAATTCTGGTATTACTTAACCCTCTATAAAAATGTTGTAAAAGTGTTAAATCTTAAGTTTTAAGTGGGGTGGGGAGGTTATACAACAGTTAGGGGGGCTTAGACTTACAGTCCTTTCGCTATTTGCGTCCATGAAAATTATATATTATTATTATTGCAATTTATTTATTATGTTATGTCTTATATAGGTACGTATAAGGGTCGGCGGACACGTATGTATAGCAACAATCAACTATTACTGTCGTCGTCCATCAGCAAAAACAGACGCGCGAGCTCGTGCGAAAAAAACAGTGCTCTTTTCGAGTCTTGCGAAGTGGGTGTCATGTGGGTCGGGGGGTACAATCGTCGCGGTCCGCGTGCGAGCAACAAAGACGCGCGCGTATATTATAGAAAAATTATAGGCAGGCGGCTGCAATATTATATACAATCGGGGCGGCGGCAAGTCAGCGGCGGTGGCGAACGCGTTGTTTTTGGGGCACGCGACCAACAGTTGGTTAGCGGTACGTCGCGTACCCATGCACACACACTCTTGTAATATGTATACGTGTGTGTACTTGCACATGGAAACATCACAGCTGTGTACAATGAACCATAGACACTGATGAGTAGGACCGCCGCCGCCGCCATAATAATAATAATAACATGACAGCACCCTGTGCAGTGTGTGCGTACGTATTTTTTTATTATTTTCATTTATACATATACATATATATATATAGTACGCTGTTTTCCCCATTTACGATTTCACCGGACCGACGAATATTATATATTATTATTAATACACGTTGCCGCGTCGCGACGTAATTAAACCGGGGGAAATAAAGAGCGGGTTACACCTGCCCCGGACGTTGCGCACACGACCCGGCAGTGCCCGGAGTTGGGGGTGGGGGACCAATGGGCCCGTTAATCGGATACGTCGAGTACCGCCCAGAAAGACCGTGGAAAATCATATATCGCCGCCGCAGGATTTCCACTGGAAACGTGTGTGTGTGTATGAGAGAGAGAGAAAGAATCAGAGTCTTCCCGGCTTGCTTATATGGTGATTATATTTATTATATAGGTACCTAGTACTGTCGTGAACCCAAGGAAAACAACACAGATAATTTATGTCAAATCAAACAGATGTGTGAACTGTAATAACTTTATTAATTGAAAAACATAAAATAATATTGAACGACTTGTGCCGATGATGCCGATGTTGCTTTGGGACCTATGCAACGACAAGTGGTTAGATATTGTTATAAACATATAGGGTTTGATTACATAAGTTCTAAAACTGGAGCCTGTAGAATATTGTACAATGTAAAATCATTTGAATTAACTATAGGTATTTTTTATTAGAAACAATATTTTAAGATGTTTCACATATTATACGAGTACACACCTCGTACAATAAACATATATACAATAGCTACGTCAGACATTTTTAATATTTCTAGTTTCTACCACTACTGCTATACTGAAAATCCAACTGGTATGTCAGTCCCTGTGAGTAAAGTAATTATTGTATTTCCTCGTACATTTTTAACCAGTTCTATTGATTATACAACATAAGAGTGAATAATTGTCCATAGTTGGGCTGAAAGCATAACGCGTGCGAGTATACCTATTTGTCTCTAAAGTGTATTGGTCGAAAATAGTATTTGATAATACGTACCAACAACCGTTATAAATATATTATTGTTTTATTTCTATATGCTCCGTTATATTTGTTGTAGATGCATGAAACAAATGTATTAAATTGAGGCATAAATAAGTGTAAAGTTCAGTAGATAATAGATTGTAGATTGATGAGCTCATCACAGTAATATAATGCAGTCCGACGGTCAAGCCTCGTCGTCAACGCGTAATGTTTGTTCAACCTAATAATTGTTGTTGTTAGATTATTATTTATCCGTCATTATATTATTTAGTTGTAATTAATAAGTCCGTTGTCCTAATTATGGGGGAAACGTAAAATGTAAAAGTAGTCGTGTTTTCTGCTGCAAACTGTTCGAAAACGAGTCTATCAAACTCGAAACAACTTTTTCGTATATAGGCATAAATTATAGGGATTGTTGCTCTAAGTGGTCAGTTTACAAGTCGCGCTAAAAAATTTAAAACATTCGAGTTGGGAATTTGTCTGAGTAGGTAGTGAAATAAAATATTTAAAAATTACTATTTAATTAACTACATAGAAGATAGACATTCTTGAGGTTACTTAATATTATTTATTTCAATATTAGCGAAATGTGCATAATAAAATACTATACTCAGCATAATATTTCAACAACAGTTTATTGGATTCTAAAACGTCTTCCCCGTGCTTTTTCGCCCTGAATCAATGAACGATTCCCCGGTCAAAAAGTCAAAAGTAAATATATTAAGCAATAATATGTAATGCAAATCAATAAATGTACAAATGATAAAATTAACACACAAGATATAATTCAATAATACGTCATAAATCATAATAACACTAATGCCAATAATTCACTTATATCAATATTAAACAGTGTATAAATTATAAGTGCAAATGAGTAAATGTGTCATACAGCTTACTAGATTTCCCATTAAATAATTACACAAAATGTTAAATTAATATATATTAAATAAAATTCAATAATAAAGTTTCACATAACTTTGGTTTATCAATCAACATCCATTAAATTGAGAAATAAATCCATAACGTGAATGATGATAGTCGATAGATGAAAAATATATATTGATTCGGGGAGGGGGGGAATGTCTAGGTCCAATATGAAAACTTCTAGTATCATTAAAATCCTTGGGAGGGAAAGGCAAGGAGGGGGCGTCCAAATACCGTTTATTGCATGATGTTCGCCTGATATTAACTAATAAACTGTCGGTGATGACTACCACGACATGGTTATAATATAGATATTAAATAAAAAAATTGTGATTACAAATTAATATTTTATTCGAAATAAACAGATATTATTCCTTGGAAGTATAAAACAAATACATATGTTGTACCTAATATAGGTAAATTTTCAGAAATTATAGATACAACTTTCTCATGAATACAAGAGAGAATTTAATATTTTTTTAAATTTAAAGTATGTAAATAAATGCGTTTGTTGAATTATATGACTTGTAAACTTTTGTTAACCTAATCGGTTAATTTTGATACCTACCGATTTTTACTTTTCTGTATGTGGTTTGTGATAACCGAATTTATTCAGTTGTTCGATTCAACTATTTATTTTCTCTCGAGTTTACTAAAAATTATAAAACACTTTTTCTTATAAGATGCTTTCGAAAAAATTCAAGCCCCGTGTAAAATACCGATATACGTCGAAAAGAAAAATAAGAATCATTGGACAACGAATTCGTGTACTACAAATGTACCTATCTTAATATGTTCCATCTATTTCAGGTATAACCTAAAGAATATTTTGGCATTATGTTCGTCTTCACTTATTATTGTCACTTAAAGGCACTTATGGGCACTTATGGTACACTGAAATATACCAAAATTCAGGTACCTATATGTTCCAGAATCATCTATAACGGAATCCGTTGAGCCGTTTGACTTAAAAAAAAAATATTCATAGAAGGATCTTGTTCCATATAATAAGATGTCCGGATCGACATAAATTGTATTCCTCGTGGAAAGTTACAGTCGTATTTTATGTTTGTTTAATGGCATTTGAATTCGGACAGTGTCGATCTGTCAACCATTAGATAACCTCGCGTTAAAAAAAATATCTATTGATTTACATTGTAAACGATGTTATATATTTTATTATGTGACGGTTTCGCTCGGATCACGCGATTTTTGATTCCGCACAAAAACGGTAAGTTACTCTTGCTAACAATTCAACAATTCACGACCCTACTGCTTCAGGGTATTCTGTAATCTGCGATAGGTACCTATCGAGTACCAAACCTACCTACCACACGTCTATTATATTTAATCTCATAATAATGATATTACAGGACAATAATGTTTGAGTTCTCGGACTTCTTATTTTCTCTTTTCTTTTTTTTTTTACTAGTGTTTATTATACCGTCTTCGACTAACACAATACGTTTATACTTAATGCGCTGCAGTTTATATAGATTAACGGGTCTCGCGGAAGTCACTTCTAATACTATTATTCTCGTCACTATGCAGCAAATTGTAACCTTAATTCAAAATTTTCCTAACTTGATTCGATAACCAACCTGTGCATATATGAAAACGTGAATACTTTATAACACATTGTAAGTATTAGTACAGATACTTATAGTAGTGTATGCTAAGCAAAGAACCCTGGATTTAGAAAATTTAATTTTTTTGATTTGAGGAAGGCTCCCTTAGTTAGCCTCATTAAACAAAACATCGAAGTATAGGATACACTTCCATAGCATTCAAAAAATGGTTTAGAAATTTGAAAGATCTTGGGCTGCAGGTGTGTTGAGTGTCAAATGTTCTATTTTTAAGACAGTGCGCTAGTAATCATATTTTTGGTACGATTTAAAGGTTGAATCATTGATTTTATTACTAAAGTAGTATTTTATCAAAATCTTTTTTCGACTTAATCAAAATTTAATTTAAAATATTTTAATTCCAGGTATCTACATATTTTTATAATAATTCTTCAAATTTTCGAAAAATAATAATCGAAATTCAATCAAAACAATTTTTCTGATATACATATTATATGATAAAATTATTATTTTAAAGTTTTATGCATATATTATGCAGTATATATACTTTTCAAATATAGTCGTATATTTCGATATTCGTTACATAAATATTGGTAGGTAAACTCTAAAACGTTCGTTTATAAGACGCTGTACCTACGCCAATCAGTGTAATGTAATATTCTAATAACAATAATTTTATCGGCGTATACTGTACATACAATATGCTTACGGGTATATACACGAATTATAATATTATGTACCTAAGCAGACGTATACAGTGTTGTTGGCGTGTAGACACGTGTGTCCAAAAACTGTATTTACTGTGCGTGACAAAATAATTAAGTATTTGGTTACACCGACAATAAATTTAAAACAACCCCAAAAACGTTCTGGTTACCGACTAATAATAACAATGTATAAAACATACCTGTATACGTACAGTTTTTGGTCAATACATCAGATATCCGGAGTCGCCTGTATAAATAATATTGGAATTATGGGGAGGATTTATTTTTTTATCGGGTGAATCAAATTCGATTTAACTTTGCAGGTAACCCCTCTCAGTGTTCGTCTTGTTGGTTTTACTCGTCGCGATGGGCTAATTTAAAGGTGGGTAGGCCGCATGTGTCCACAATAATATTTATATAATATTATATACGCCTACCGTTCGCGGAGACTTTTGGGATATCCGTGTGGTGAAATCGTGTGTGATCCGCGAAGAAATTGTGTTTCGTATTTATTTAAACCCGATGAACCGTATCCGGAACCATGTATACCTACATACACTGTGCACTAATATTATGATGTTGTATACACACACCTCAGCCACCCGATTTCGTATTAGATTGTTTTTTTTTGGCGAAAATCTCTTATGTTTTCGCACGGAAAATGAAATGCCGGCCCATTGTTTGAGATCGATCGGAAATTAGTTCCGTACCATCCCGAAAGGCGCCGCCGCCGACATCATCACTATCACCTCCATCGTCATCGTCGATCGCTGGCGGCGGCGGCAGCGGCATTGCGTGTTACAAGAATACAAATAATTACAATTATCCTTCTTCTTTTAGGAATACACTAAAGGACGCCGCCACCCGCGCAATAAGACGGACAATAGAGCGACGAGGACGAAATAAAAAAAAATATATCGAACGATTTATAATATTATTATCTAAACGCATATATATATATAAATATATATATATAGAGAGAGAGAGAAATAAAATGCACTTATACATCACGAATTGATGTTGTTGGTTTTTTTTTTTTGATACTCGAAATTCGAGTTACACTTTTATGCATGCGTCGGGTTAAAATCGCCTATATAGGTACATTTATATTAAATAATATATATTATATTATGTATTGAATAGCAATTTTAAAACATAAAATAGCTTATAATAATTTGATGTACTATTACGAATAACCTAAACGACGCATTTCACTTTCGTATACGCTATAATATAATATAGGTAGGTACTATATAATATATATTTGCCCTCGAGTATTGTATCATTGCTGTATTATGTGTATTTAATTGTACATAATATTCCTGCATGTTGTACCGATCGTAATATATGTGTGTACAACACGTATTGTTATTGAATTGTTGTACAGTACAGGCCGTGTGGTCACGCAACGTTCGATTGACAAAATTGATGCGATATTATTTGGAATCCATTAAATAGTGTATTATTGTAAAAAAAGTTATGAGAACGTGAGAAAGGAAAGAATTTTTGAAGGTGGATGAAGAGCGAAAAAAAAATAATAACACTTTTTGTATTATTTATCGAACCACGTCTTAAATATCATAAATATGCCTTTGGATATAAATTTAATATAAACTATCATTATTATGGTACAGGTATAGGTGATGCAGAAAGAAAACATAACTTATAGACAGTTTTGAGTTATATTTTTTCAAGACTTACGAATAATCTATTGAAAAGTCGATTTTTCTATTTTCTTTTTGGTAATTTTGTCCGGAAAGTTTGTAAGTAGAAGTTAAATCATGCTTCTTCTTAATAGTCAATATAATATTAAAACAAAATTGTATGGGTGCCATACGAATAAATATACCGTTTTATTTCAATACAATAAAATAAATCATTACCTATTCATAATATTAGTATTATGTTACCCGTTGAAATATTCAATCTAACTATTTTTCGCTAGCAAAATACAATAGGTATTTTTGTACACTGCAATAGTTAATATATTGTCCACCGTGTTTTGTTATAAACGAAATTTTTAACACTTGCACATCGTTTACGACACTTAATATTACGCTAAAAAAAATGATAAACAGAATAATCATGTTATTGGATATTGTTAACCATGGATATAATTTGCATATTAAATGACCACTTAGTGGGCAAACTGGTTTACTTTTCTATACGGGGCGTATTGTCCATTTAATATTATCATGTACCTATATAAACAAGTGTGAAAATCGTATTATTCTCGACATGACCGAAATAAAGAGTCGAAAAACTACGTATAATTATTCGTTGCCGGACAATCAAATGCGCACAGTTTATTGTATTCATATTTTTATCATAATATAATATTGAGTCATATTATTATTATTATTATTTTAGCAATATATAATAGTAGACGTGTTGCAGTAACTCGCGGTGTAATAATATCATTGTTCCATACCTCAATATCTATTGTACGAAACAATAAACGCCCAAAAACGGACTCGGTGGCAACTTAAGCGTGTGATTTATTTTTTTTGGGGAAAAAAATCGAGTTTTTTTCACCCGAATCGCGTTCGGTCCGTCCGTGTCGATTATGTTCACACGATTTGGCGTGTACCACTAATTTGTGTACGGCCGCTCAGACGGGCGGTCTCTTCTTTTTTTCTTCTACCTTTTCGGACTGAGACTAGTTTAACTGAGCCTAAAAAAACAATGGGTGGGCAGTTTATTTTTCCCTCCCCCTCCTCTCTCGTTCGTTCTCTCACACTCACACTCTCACTTTCTCTTCTCTCTCTCTCTCTCTCTCTCTCTCTCCTCTCTATCTTTCATATTTCAATATTATTGCCCCCGTTGTAGGTGGTTCTGGGATCTGGTGACATGGTGCTGCTGGAAACCGATCGGATTATGGTTAACTGCGTGTGTGAGCCACTATATTCGGACCAGACGAGTTGATTATGTTTCATCTTGTCGTGTTTAAATTTTATTAAAAAAAAAAAAAAATACAAACTATAAAATCGCAATATTAAATTATATTCTACACGCTGTAATCCATCTAAAAAAATTATAGTAATAATATAGACCGGGCACAGTCGTACGAAAATTCTCGCCGTGAAAATAAAAATCGTTTGGATTTGACACGTATACACGTACATAATACAAGCGTATATTATAGTTGATTGCAGAAACTCGACAACAACAATAATGTGCGTCCGTACGACCGTGTTTTTTCGAACATTTCATAATTATAGGGATAATGAAACACCGCGAAATAAATGATATTTAATCGAGAAGGTTACGTTAGGTTAGACGGTTTTTAAACTAAACATTATTATGTTAAAGTCTACTTTTATTTACAAGTGTATGAGATCCACCATAGACTTGTATGCTATTGCTAAAGGCTATAGGATACGTAATTTCTACAGCATATAATAAGGCTGCAGACGGAGTTCGTCGGTTTCGATTTCTTAATACAGACGACCGAATAATGTTTATTGAATTTTGTGTCTTATATATTATATGTCTACGAATATCTCAAGCATATAATGATCGTGTGAAGGAATAAAACAATATAAGAGATAGGCCACAGTAGTATTTTTCTGATTTTTCCGAGTAATTATTATGGAAAAAGGGGAAAACACTGGCCCACGCCCCACTGTGTGCAGTAAGACAAGTCGCTTACATTTTGCGCAAACAATCAAACAACAGTCATTTCACAAGTGAAAATGTTGAAAACAAAATACTATACGATTATGAAAACAACCGCACATAGTCATGCAGCTGAAGTTGGTTCATGGACTCATGGTAAATATTATATAGTATGTGTATTATACTTACCAAATATTGAATAGTTTATAAAACAATAGTTAAAACAATTATTTAAAAAAAAAAATAATTTTATTTTTAACAATATTTTTAAAACAATGCTATATTTGTATTATTTAGTACTGCAGTATACTTCGGACGTCTGACGGTGTCGCCGCCGTATCGTAATATAAAATTAAAAATAACTCCGCCACTGATCGACTAACACGCTCACACACACACGCACGCGCGCGCACATCACTGTTTATTTGTATTATTTATATTTTTGTATTTAGTGTGTGAATCATATAAATATGTAGTTATTGTTTTATTTTTGCATCTTTTCAAATGCGTCCGGTGAGTTGTATAAATGTACACTATGTAGATTAGCAAGCGCGCTATCGCTCGCCGCCGGCTCTGCGATTATGTATTGGCAAGCAACGTTTTAGTCCGTTCCATATAGTTGTTGCGGAATAATATTGTCGTGCGCAAATCGCCGTCACATTATTTATTATCATTTTGTTCTTATGGACGCTAATCGCCAAATTATTATTATATTTTGTATTCGTGAGCGCGTATCGCCAAATTGTATTGTTGTGTGTGCGCAAATAGCCAAATCACTCAGTTTTTACCTAGACCTCTTAATCATGGCTCTAAATGAGTTTAACGAATTCGGTAAATTCAAATCCCCAACAAAAACATAACAGTGAAAAAAGGCCAAGTTCCAAACTCCCTCCCAAAAAAGCCGGCCTACAAAGTAGTGAAATCTACATTGTGGCCAAGTCTGTTATTTTTTAATTCATAACCTCAATGCACTCCTACATTAAAGAGCAACACTTCTCTTTTATTTGTATTGTTTAATACTTGGTCAGTTTCTGAATGAGGAATAAACTAGACTTGGCCGCAATGTAGATACCACTACTTACTATGATTCGCTGTCTTTTTGAGAAGAAATCTAAACCTTTTACTTTTTTCTGAATCTTCTTCTCCCCATCACCCTCGTAAGTCATAAGTGAGCACATTCGATAATGATGTTTTATTCCTCATTCAGAAACTGACCAAGTGTTAAACAATACAAATAAAAGAGAAGTGTTGCTCTTTAATGTAGGAGTGCATTGAGGTTATGAATTAAAAAATAGCAGACTTGGCCACAATGTAGATTTCACTACGAAAACCCTATTTCAATTCAAGGTCACGCAATAGAAAATAAAATCCAAATAAGCCTTATGCGATAATGAATTTTTCAATTGTATAATACAATATTTTACTATTCGAGCAAAAATGTAATTAAGAAAATTATACAAAATCAACGGGCCTTGTCCACAGCTGTAGTTGAAGCATTTCAATAAAAAAAAAATCCTTTTTGACCACGGGAAACCGAAGATGAGCGATCGAGCATAATATTATTTATATTATCGCATTATAATATCGATATATCGATATATATTACATAATATTAAATGTTATTTCTAGAACGCATAACCCGCCGGGGGGGGGGAGGGGGGTGCTCTATTATTTTGCAGCCAGGGGGTTGGCCAAAAATAAAAAAATATACAACTAAAATATTAATATGATCCCGCGGAACATAATATAATTGCTCTACGTAAATAGACTGTCGGCGCCGCGTCAATGGACCCTGGTAATAATACATAGGTATACATATCGTACCGATAGTAATTACGGGTTATATAACTTATAATATAGGTACAGTCGCCCGGGCGCCGCCCAGATTTGTGACAATTCAGAACGGTTTCTCTCTCTCTCTGTCTTAGCCCCCCCCCGCACCGTTTACCCCCTACCCGGTCGCCCGCTTTTATTCCGTCAAATAAAAAGTCAAATTCTTTTATTTCACTATATAATACAGTCCGGACAGGACGCGCGTTATATTATTATCCGCTGATTAGTGTTTTGGAAACGACGCACACTCGCATTGTACAATGTATATTGTATATATATACAATATACATACCTATTATATATCATACAATATACCTAAATAAAGTGTATACATATATATATTGTGCGTATGCATTCCACTCTTGCAAATTATACACACTCAAAAAAGGTAAGAACCCGTTAGGGTAAGGGAAAAAAAAACACAAAAATTCGTACGCATACACTTGCGCGCGTGTATATTTATGTCTAATATATATTATAACGATAATTAAACGTGTCTGTGACTGCGCGACTGTAATTGCCCGTTTAGGTGGAAAAAAAACCAAGAGGATCCGCAGAGATAATATAATTCTATAATATGCTATGTATATGTATACATATAACATATTATACATCGCGAAATGGTAAAGCACGGTTGATTGACGTATACGTTCTGACGACGGAGGGCAATTATTTTGTATTTTTATATATCATCAAAAGTGGACTCGGGGCTCGGCGGACGGGGGGAAAAAAAAAACAAAAAAAAATCCGAAATCCCGTACCGATTTTTGGCCGGCCGAGTATATTATACAAGAGCATACAGGTATAGGTACTCGCAAAACCCAAATCTCTCGGACGTACATTATAATATATCATTAAGTGCACATATCACATTCGGACCAGACCGATGATTTACCGGTCAACCCGACTTTCTCACGGTGTATTCGACCTGAGGAATTTCCAACACTATATCAACGGCGGCGTCTGATAACGTTTGTAATAATTGGAACTATGTATAGGTATATAAACCACATTACCTGCGTCTACGCTTTTGCGAAGGAAATCCGTCTCTGGACCACACTATATGTTTCATATATGTATGCATACGTCGTGCCACCACAGTTAGGTATAAACCGCCAAGTAAAAAAAAAAAAAATTACAATGGAAATGTGTACAGGGGTAATGCACGCCATATACTGTAACGGTGGTTCGAGTGGTTTTCGTCATACTTTTGCCCTTTACATCTATTACAGGTCTACAGCCCTTAATCTGAAATTCCTGGCCGTTCGAATTGTGTTGTTATGCCTATAATAGGCTTGTATTGCAATTTCATTTTCAGCATCACACCGCACTGGCCACTGATTATATAGCGAATATTTTTTAGTGTTCAAATTAAGTCTTTATGTTGACCTTTTTGGGATAATAGCAGTATGCTGGCCCTGAAGCCACAGTTCGGGACTTTGAATATGCGTTTTTCTTAGACTTTTAACATTTTAAAAAGACACATACAGATTACATATTCTATCAAAAAATATTTTGTACGTAGGAAACGGCGAATATCTGAGACGTCACGAATGCACCATAAAACGGTGGTAAAACTGATTTTTCTGACGTACCTATTAAAGTTTCAATAAATAATCAAGTTAGGAAAGATCACTCTGCGAGCGTGTTGTATTTCCGGTCTCTCAAAGTATTTTAATCGAACTCAAAAAACTATAATTTCAAATACGATTTCAGCAAAACTTTGTAACCTTAATGTTTTGGCTATAGTATGAATCTATAATAAATGCAATAAGTAATTATCTTAATATCAACAATCGTAACTACATACCTTAGAGTAATACAACTATCTACATTAACTACAGACAAATAAATAAATGTCCCAATTTTAACTATCGTAACTATGTACTGTCGTAATGGTAACTATAACGGACGAACACAACGGGGATATTAATTATGTCAAATACAAAATACCTAACAACGGGATATAAGGTGCTCTAAACTATGTTTAGAAACCTATAATCGAGATAAAAACACTGAACCATTGCACACTGATAATGATTCAGATTACAAATGTAGGTACCTAATCAACGTGTTATTGTATAAAAAAAAAAATACCTAATCGAGATAAAGCTCTTGACTAAAGTTTGCATTTATAGTTGAAATTAAATTTTTTTTGTATTGTTTTTTACAATACTCTCGTTTCTATTTCCGACGTAGGTACGAATTTACGAATTTACGACGTATTTAGAATTTTGGCATGTGTATGCTGGAAAATGTTTGGTCATCATATAATGCGTTGTCAAGGAGGTATATTAAGTAGTTTTAGATATAGATATGGACAATTATAAAATAGTAAAAAAACACAAAGTTTATCAATAATTATCCTAAATAATTTATTTAACTTAAGTTACATTTTTAACGGTGTGTATGATTATTATGTTTATATTTAAAAATAAAAATAATACTTGGTACTCAATTGTTTTTGTGTAGTTGACACGTCGTATGTATGTATTGTTTTTTTTTACCAGCCGTGTTTAGTATAAATAATAATTACACCTAATACGATTAGTACAATATATGCATTAGCGTTCTCTATTATAATAATATTATAATAGACGGCGTCCGCCGTACTTCAGATTATTAGCAGTTGGATGTGATCATTATTATATTTTATAATATTATCCATTATTTAGATTGAGGGTTTGCGCCGAACCCTTGTCAGAAAATTATATGTACAGTTATGAAGCTGTTGGCATTGACGTGTGGAAATGTGCCACTTTGAGCACTGTACTTACCTATATGCTAAGTATAATAATATAATATTTTTCGTGCTACATCCGTCTCCGCACGTCTATATCGGCGGCCCTTTAATTATCATTGTTGTTGCGATGCCTAACGAACGAATATCACACGTTCCGAGACGCGTACCTATATTATATGGTTACAGTTTTGAGTGAAAAAAAAAATCATAATAATAATAAACCTGAAAAAAAAGTATAACATAATATAACGCCATAAATCGATGCCGTTCAACAATATAATATATAACTACGTTTTATTGTTGCCCTCGAGTGTACCCACACGCAACGTAGGTACCATACAGCGGGTCCGTGAGAAAGACGAGTAGTTCACTCCGACTTTTGTCTTAGACGAGATGAAGACTCACCCTTGGTTCCGAGATTTCGGTGTGAACGGAAGTCGTCCGCCATTGTTACCCTTTTCTCTTTAGAGATTTTTTTTCATACACTTTTTCTCCGTAACGTGTTGCCTACTCAATTAACGTTGTATTATTTAGCTGCAATGGGACGAATGGGCGGGGGGGGGGGACTCCAAGGGAAAAAAGGTCAAGGAGTTATAATATTATATGACGCCCATCACCATCGCTGCATCGCGATCGTATCGGAAATAACATTATCGTCTCCGCCCCGCGTACGTGTTGACGAAGACGATGATAATTATAATAATGTGTGAAATAATCTTATCATGATATTATTATTTCGTCGGTGAGTAAAACTAGTAAATAATAACGATTTAACAAGCAATCAGATTTCGAGTATAGACAATTTTTTTTCGTTTATTGTTGAGCGCTTATTTATATATAATAATAATTATAATAATAAATAATAATGATAATAATATATTTGTATGTATATACATTATACACGGTAATAATATAATAATAAAAAAAATATTCAATATAAAACATAATGTACAAAATATAATATTATACTTAAAGTCTATAAATACAAATACAATATACGTATAAGTTATCACAGTTTTTGGCGAATTGGCTTAACATGTATAATAATAATAATATTCAATACATTAGAGGACGGAAAGATATAATATAAAAATATGACAGGGCACGCGACGAATGACAATTTTTCAATCTACTTCTATGGTCCCCAGCAGACAAGAGATGCGTACCAAGTCATATTTTACGGTCTCGATAATCATATTAAGTATTTACACAACAGGAGACGCGTCGCGTATACCAAAATATATAGTAATAAAAACAACGCTTACATACTATTGAGTTTGATAATATTATACAAAAGACAATAATAAACATCAGACTAGGGTGATATATAACAATAAAATAATAGTAAAATTAATGATAACACATAATATTATACTCGTGCAGCAACATAGCAGTAGTCGCATTTGAGGCCGGTGGCGGATTTTCAACAGTTTTCTTTGGGAGGGAGGAGGATCTCAGATCTGTGTATTTCAAAGACGTAATATTTTATTTTGAAAATAAGTATCGATTGTATTTTAATCCATGCACTAAATTTAGTATAATCTATAGGTTGATTACAATTTAAAAGTATACTATATAAAAAAAAAATTATCAAAAATTGTTATTCAACATACATATTCTTTTCAAACCCGGGAAATCCGTCACTGACTAGATGGTAAGTATACATAAAAGCGACCACTGTATCTATATTTCTATAATAATATAGGTACGAGTAGAATACTATATAATCCCTTCAAAGAGGGATGTGTTTAATTTCCTAAATCGATGGTGAGTTTATAATCGGTATAAAAATAATCATAATAATGAAATACGCGCACAGAGACGACGAGGGACCGTGCAATACGCGATAATAGTATTATAATATTGTTCTTGTTCTGTTCAAACATACTATAGCTTATTACTATGACGTCAAGTCCGATATAATATTTTTACGACAAATTCGCCACTTGCTTACATATTATCAACGGTACCTACGTATACCGCAAATATTCGTCGGCGCCGCAGGACCCGAAGGACTCGCAGGACCCGTGAGGACTGATGATCACTGGAGCAGATCGTACAAGGCCGTTATGTAGGTCTGGGCCATCTGCAGGGTCTCGTACTTGGACAGCTGTCGGTCGTTGCCTAGC
Source organism: Myzus persicae (assembly GCF_001856785.1). Taxonomy (NCBI): domain Eukaryota; kingdom Metazoa; phylum Arthropoda; class Insecta; order Hemiptera; family Aphididae; genus Myzus; species Myzus persicae. The sequence continues at coordinate 94,083 of NW_019102045.1, read as the reverse complement.
GTAGGCAGAACGGTGCGGAGTCGGTCGAACGCCTTGTTCAAGTTCTGCATGCGCCTCCGTTCCCGGGCGTTGGCGGCCAAGCGGCGTTTCTTCGTCACCTTGTCCGCGAACCCGCCCTCGGCGCCAGCGAGGTCGTCGCCCATCCCGTCGTCGTAAGCGCCAAAGTCGAGGGCCGTCTCGCCGACGCCACAGCCGCCGTACGGAGATTTCGGATCGTCGCCGGCACAGGACGACGACGAGGCCGTCGCCGTGGACGTGGTGACCACTGTGCACGCGGAACCGGCCGGCGAGCCGCCTCTCATGACGCCGCCGCCGCCGCCGCCGATCATTGACGCCGAACTGCCGACGCCGACTCCCTGAGCCGATGACGCCGAGGCCACCGCCACGACGGCCGACGAAGACGGTACGCCGCCGTTAGAGAAAGCCGCTTCGTAGACGGCGCGAAGCGTGTCGCTGGCCGACAAGTCGTACTGCTCGATGTCGTACCGGTCACCGCCGAAGTACGCACCGTAGTTCATGTTCAATACCGACGCCATTACAATATTAGTGAGCGTTATCTTTCCGAAAATACGCAAAAAAAAAAAAAAACGATTTTTATTTTTCAAAAATATTTTTGCAATATGTGGTTTCGCACTTTGCTGCAGCTATCGATTAAATACGCACTGTAAAACGGTACTGTATAGGTAAGAGGTAACGCGACAGTCGGTTGCGAAAAACTAATCGAATCGAGTCGTCTGAGGACTCGTGTGGGCAAACGAATTCTTCAATTCAATCGTGCGACGAGTTACGTACGTGCGACGTGGTTAGCCGAGAGCTACTGATCGGCCGGAAGGGACCGGTAACGCGTTTTATAAACGTTCTCCCCGCAACACGCTCCGCCCCGGTCGCACGCGGTCCGACAAATAGAACGCCGCCGCCGCCGCCGCCGCCGCCACAACAGCAACAGCACCTACCCTGTTACACACTATTTTTCAATACACCTAGTGTTGGTCGGTTTCTTCTTCACTCGTATTGTTCACTCGTACTGCCGTCTGCGTTACAATAATTATTTATCATTTCTGGTATAATCATTATTAATTCTGCGAGGAGATCGAGTTTTAAATAGAAATATAATTCTTATCGATTAAGCGCAAGGGAGATACCACCATGATATTTTCATCACTTCAACATTTCCGATTGTCTAAATACTAACATGATAATAATTATGTCCATTATTGAGATATGTAACTTATAATGTAAGAATCGGTTTCCACTATATTATATAGGTCTGTCCATTATTGAGACGTTGTAACGGTATTACCCCTAATGCGTTCATATTTGTATATATACATTTTTTAAGTTTCCGCCATTGAGAATGTGTTTCATCGTACCGATATAATATTATACATGACCATCGTTAGACGGTTAGGCCATTGCCTGAGGGTGGCAACGCATATTCGAGAAAACCGGGGTGGCATTATATTATATCATGGAAAATATTTTGTTTAATCCCGTAGTGTAAACATCCACGACTATAATAACAAATAAATAAATAAACAACAAAATAGGCGATCGAAAATATAAATAATGAAATGACAGAAATTCGAGAGACGAATAGTAGTGATGAATGACGTTCGAGTATTAATTAGGTTTATATCTGATATTATTTATTATAACTTAGATGAACATTACAATGTAATTCGGGCTCGATGGTTGTCGGACAAGTGTCGGATTAAATTCAACTTGAGTTTTGTCAAACCAAGCGAATAGGTTGGTTCCAATTTTCCCGAAACCCGAATTGGGTACTGGGTGGTCTACAGGTGAGTAGATAACACATGAATTGGTTCTGATAAGTAGTTGATATTACAATAATACAACTATTTGAAAATTAACTTTTGCAACTATACCTAATTGCATAATTATTATTCTATATTCAACCCACAACAGATTCCTACCCATTTTACATACACACCTAGGAGTGTCAAGAATTTCTTGGTATGGTATATAGACAAGTATAAAAGCAAAATAATTTATACAATACATACTAATAAGTGACAAGTGATAACAATAAATAGGTATATAATAATATTGCCGTTGTAAAATATTAACTAATGGTTACTAATTGGTTACTAAAGCATGGTACCAATTACGAAAAAAAATAGTCAGTGAATAATCAAAGTCATCATAAATTAATAATATTAACTATTTGTAGGTTATAGAATCAACGGAACATAAAGAAACACTTTATTTTAACCAATTCCGTATTTCCCATATCTGAATGCAATTATCGAGTGTCTCGTAAATCGTTATCAACCTGCAGCACATCACCGTTGCAGATGTAAATAGAAAATCGATAAAAATGATGAATAGTAAATACCATCATTACATCTACATGATTAGCGACAACATTAACCACAATAATAAATGTAAATAATTGGTTTTTGACGGTCGATCATCAGTTAGCTAATAATAAATAAATTACAAGTATCACAACTGTGAGAATTGCGAAGTCATATTTTATTAATTATTAATTATTAACTATTACAATAAAATATCTATATTGTTATAAGACGCTTATCACTTGGGTGGGGAAAATAATATTGTATTGACTTTTTGAAATGTATAAGTATATGACCTAGTATAATATACTATCAACTGTATATCTTACTGAAGTGGTGGCATTAAATCTCTGTGACAGGTCTGCTGATATCCTTATATAATAGGTGCCATATTGATCTGTATACGTTTTGAAACGATATTTCATGATATATGTATTTTGATTGTAGTGATTCGGAATAATATACATTTTTATGTTAATCGGAGGGGGACAAAGAATTGAGTAAAATAACTGTGATTAAGCAGATTGTAATATTATATATCCACCCCAGTGTGGACGGTTATAATAGATATATTATTATGTATTTAACGCTAAACTAACAATGATATTATTAAACTGTTTGTGTTGTCAGATATAATATGATGCGCATCATCGATTCACTGTCCCTATGTGTACTATGTATTGTGTGTGTTTGCATGGTTTTATGGTACTTCAATATATTAGTATTTGTATATGTTCCGAAAAGACTTTAATGCACTACATCAAACACTACAATTCAATATTATGAATGATAGGTACCTCATTTCGCGTTGTAGTCTAAACATATTTTGCAGTGAGTTTTCAAGGCTATAACTTCCTGCAGCCTTAGTTGGTACACCTAAACGTTATTATATTATTAAGTTATAAAACGTTGTATGAGTCAGAACCTATGCGCTATCTATACAAAAATATTATAATTGTTTACTGTGAAAATACCGTGAAAACTCCCCAATTACATTGGTATTGGGCCTGTTTATAGTTTATACGTATTACGTTCAATTTCCAGTTGACGATCGATTGAACGAACGACCGCAGAGAATACCTCCGAGCAGTGCCGGATTTAACCATTGTGTCGCTTTAAGCACTAAATAATTTGCCGCCTTTTAATATAAATATTTTTCTAGTCTAAAAAATGTTATTAAAGCATACAATTATATAGTTTTTTATTTTTTACTTAAAATGTTGATGATGAACAATAAAAACATACAACTCTACGATTATGAAATTGGAAAACATAAAATATAAATATTACCACAATCCCGTTGGCCTAAAAACATTTTAAAATTAGTTTCATTTTATTTTAGTTCTAGTCCCAGTAGTAAAAATGTAATATTAAAAATTATTTGCCGCCCTTGAGAAATTGCCGCCCTAAGCACTAGCTTATAGTGTTTACTGCAGGGAAATACGGCACTGCCTCCGAGTACCTATTTATAATGTGCAGTAAACTGCTGTTCTTTGGTGACATTGTAATTTGTAGTTGTGATGGTTGTGTTATTGTAACTATAAGTTGCATTGTTTACTAACAGATCACTTATATATATTATATATATAACCAACGGTTTCGGATAACCTACTCGCGTATATTATTATTATTGTCTGCGTTCATATTAAAAGGCAACGTTAGAACATCTATTATGGGTTTCCTTTTCACTTCGACGGCTTTTGGGTTTAATAGGTACCAGTTTTTACTGCATTCATGACGTCACATCGACGGGCGGATGAAGGTAGATCGTATATCACGTTGATCGTATTTGTATATTAGTATATTATATTATACACTTGCCAGGTATATGGGGAAGTCGATTACGGCGCACACGTTTAGGTTATCTATTCTTAAACATTATCCTTAAATACGTGGTACTATACGCCGCGACCGGAATTCAAAACCGACGCGTAGTATCCGGAGGGAGTGCGACCAACACGAAATAATTTGTAAGTCGAAAAAACCGCAAAACGGCGTTTTCGTCGAGTGCATAATATATTCGGTCTTACAGGATAAAATAGAGTATACATATATAATAGGCGCATGTATATTGTACATGCATTAAACGGCGATAAGATATACCTATAAATTATTATACACGACGGTATAATAGGGTAGATTTCACGTAGAGTACTGACCAGTGACCGTACACCAAGATAATATTGTAGATGAACGTTGTTGGTTTTAGCTTACAAAATAATACTAAAAAGAACCTACTTTGTTCTACAGGCCACTAGCCAGTCGTTTTTTAAGGATGAGATCTAATTATCTATTTAAATATAACTTGTGCGGTTGATTATATACACTCTCCGTGATTTTAGTCATCAAACTATTCTGACCTCGATATTATATCAAATATGGCGAAATAGAACTTATTGCAGAACCGTATGAACATATATTTTGAAGAACTCTGAACTCTGAAGTATATATAGTGATTATATTCTTGCATAAATACGGCCAAGGGAGGTTTTTCAATAAACAATCAAAAAATTCCTTTGGCCACGCCACTGCTACCTTCTCTAAAATATATGTGTATTTTTTCCATTGAATGATTTTAATATGTGTGTTATTGTATATTTGTATATTATTGTATATACGTGCGTTGAAGTCACTATAGCCGTTTATATATGCATGCTATAAATAGGTAACAGTAAATAATAATGTTTATTTTACAAATATATATGACATATATATATATATATATCAAATACCTGTATGTAAACTGCCAAAGTATTATATTATATAATTACGTACATTATCGAATTATAATTAAGTTTATTAATCCAGGTAGACCGGATTAATGAAATTAGTGGCCCAGGGCTATTCAATTCTGGGGTCTTAATCTTATAATGAATATTTATAAATTATTATCAATGCGACTAGAACATTTTTTCAAGGAGAAGTTTTAAGTATAACCTTTCAACTCATTTTCTTGAACAATTTTTTTTTTTTTTTTGGCTTATTCCGGCCCTTGTAGGTCCATCGCCGCTTCTACACACCTCTTCATACTTCTCTGTTCTTCGCCAGTCGTTCTACCTCTCGTATTCCCATGAGCTTAAGGTCGTCTCTGACTCGGTCAGACCATCGTTGTCTTGGTCTCCCTCTCGGCCATTTCTTGTCTGGTTTCCATAATGTGATGTTATGCACTATTTGGCCCTCCGCTCTCCAAATGTGTCCAGCCCAGCTTATCCGTCTGATTTTAAGAATTTCCTACTATGTTTGTTTCGTTGAATATTGCCCTCAAATCTGCATTAGTTCTTCGTTCATAAGTGTTCTCCTCGCTTCTTTTGGGCCCATAGATTCTACGCAATATTTTTCTTTCAAATAGTAGTAGTCTTTTTTCGTCCGACAATACTACAATTTAATTTATAGGGTTGAAATTTATACAATTTATTCCAATCAAATATAAAACAACATAAAGTGACTACAAAGTTATAATCCATTACAATTACATTTTATCCAGATAAAAGAAATGTAAGAGAGGATAAAAAAAATATAATATTATGTAAACGGAAGCAACGTGCCTACATGTCATTATAAAACATCAATACTATTTATTGAATAGTCTACATTAATTATTTATGGGACTATTGGCACACGACTTCAATACATGGGTTTTATAAACCTATAATACCCGAGATTTTTCGTTTTCACACGCGATTTCTGATTACTTACACATATTAGCACGAGATTGATGAAGTTATCAAAAATAACTATGTTTAAGTAGCGGTCATATTATCCCTATGCGCGCTTATTAAGTACATATATAATATACTTGCAAAATAGTAGTTTTGGATCGTGTTGTGGCGTATATTATAATAATATTATAGCCTATAGGTACATTGTTATATTATAAAGCGCGCGTTATAGATACTCGGACTAGATCATTAGCTCGAATTGCGCGATGATGAAAAGCCAAAAATACGAAAAAAAAAAATAACAGGCGCCCGGAATAATTGATTAGTGTATTATGTAGAGGAAAAAAGGACCTACACGCTATATGATTATCTAATAGTAATAACGCCTCGATCGATGCCGACACGCCGATTTGGACCCTCGATGACGGATGGATTTTTTTCCGTCCGGGTCTAGGGACGACGACGCGAGGTGGTTCGTTCGGTTTTGTACGTATTTTTTCCTATTATTATATTATATTTATTATTATTATTATTTATTTTTCCTATTTTTTTCTCCGGAATATTCAGAAATATTCCCCGACATATTCAATTAGAGCACTCGGGGGGCGTGCTAATGCGACCGTCATTATAGTGATTAGTATGACGTGTTTAACTACAAACCACGCGCTTTGACCCGCAGCGGCAACTCTTTAGTGGCACGCCAAATCCCATCGTCGTCATCGGCCGACGATATTATTATTATGTATTATATTCTATTATTATTGCCCTGCTGGTCGCGTTTTTTTTTTTAAATGATTATACTACTCGGTCAATATCGCGATCACATCACGACCAATACACAATCATGAAGGCCAGAGTGTATCGTGTGCCACACGAAAATCAATTTGGGTATAAGTATTATAATATAATAATATGCGCATATCCTGTTTTTTGGATGGTGTTTTTAAAATATATAAGTAATAATAATCATATTATTATATAATATAGCTTTATGCTGGTGGTAACCGTGGAAAAAAATGTTTTGTTGATGTAATTTCATTCAATATATGCTGGTGCAGTGTTCACGATACAAAAACGCACGATTCACTCAAAAAATAGCATATATTATTAAGAAATCCTTTATCTGAAATCATTTTCAACTCAAAATTGTTGAATGTCAAAACAATTAAATGACGCCATATTTTCTTGGTAGACGGTCGATTTTAAAAAATTAAATTATGGTCTTGCTGCAGTTGTACTCGTCTGCATTCGATAAGTGTTATCGTCTAGACAAAATATGTAGGTACGTACCTAAAAAAATGCATTTTATGCATCAAATTTCGTCCTCGATTTTGTTCTGTCAAACAAACAATTTTAATAGATTAGATTATTACAACGTCATTTTTAATATCATGACCTTACGTGATTATTTTATTATACATACGTAATATATAATATATCGGCATTATTATTTGTACGTAATTTTAAGGTAATTTGAATACTTAAAAAAAAAATAACCGAAAAGCTATCTAATATTCATGAAATGTATACTTATAAGTTATAACCTAATATTACGTATATTAGGTGTGTTTATGTTTATTAAAATGTTCATTTCTATATACAGCGACTACAGCTAACACTCATTAAAGTAAAAAAAAATTGTTTCACTCAATTCATTTCATTTTTTGAATACCATATTATTATTTTTTTACTGTCACGATTACTAGGAGAAGAAATCATTATTAAAACTCAAACATGTTTGATGCAATATATGGAACTTATTATTTCAAACTACGATGTATAATTTCTTTTAATATAAGTACGCCGTCAGTAGTCACTAAGATTTGTGTGAGTTATGTGATAGAAGTTTCTGTTAAATTTCATTCATTTGAAGAAAAATATTTATGAGTGAACTTAATGCTTCAATCACGTGAGGATATAAAAGTAATACAAAGCATAAAAAAATATTATTTTTTGACCCATTATTCGAGGCGTCTATAATATATTAGTAACAAATGTACTTAATGATCGTATTCTTACATTAATTCATTTGTTTAGGGTGAACATATTATTATCAGGCCCGTTCAAAGATATTTTGCAGAATCAGGCAAGGGGCCTTTTTTTTAAATTTCATTTCAGGAAATTAAATCTAAGTACATACTTTTCACAAAAAATGTTGACCCAAAGACTCGCCTCTGAACGGGTCTACGTATTTACTATTATATACAATACATGCCATAATATACGATGAAATGAGTTCAGTTTTTTATTGTAAATCTGTAAACATCATAATACCCTCGAGTAACTCACAAATATGCACGTACATATTATTTATTTACACATGATTAGAATGTTGTTTGTTATATACACATTGCAATAGACGTTCATGCATTAGCATATTAGTGATCCATTTATTTTTCCATAAACATTATTCTATTAACAGTTTGAACGGTAAACAGATTATACGGTATGAGATAATGGAGGAAGAATGGATTTAGACGTAAAACTATGAATGGCAGAAATCGATGACAGGTAAAAGCCAATAGTCCCAAGTCCATTGTGTAAGCGAATACTTTTGATTTCTGCTAATAGTTGATATGAGTATCGGTTACTACAGACACGAAGCTGTGGAAGCTGTGTATGAATGAAATAACAGTGGTCAAAACCAGTTCTCTTAAAAAAAAGTCCACTTCCTGTCGGACACGTACAATGCGATCAACCACTGTCTGGGGTTACTTCATCTCTGTAATTAAAAAAAGCCGAGATTTCGTTGTGAAGATATAATTTGTGTAAGTACTGTATAATATTTGGAAATATCGCGTGTCTATCGAAAATGAAATGAATGCAATTACCCCTTAAAATGAATACGGCAGCGTTTTATTATTATTTATTAAAAAATATAACAATAACAAAAAAAAACGTACAAGCTCCATTGTAGTTCCCCTGACCTAACCATATAGTAGTGAAACAATGTCGGGAACTCTTCAGTCATACCCACCAAATATAATATAGAAATTATATCGACCGGGGTTCAATTATAATATTTATACTTAAATATATAATTTTTTTTCAATTACCATCGGTCTTGTGTATACTCTTTGCTGAATAGGAAGACTGGTGCAAAACATAAGTAGCGTGTATGATTATACAGTTCTTATTTCTTAAACAATATTATTATTGAACATAATACAAATAAAAATAAGAACCAAATATATGAACCTAGTTACCCTTTATATAATTATATATAGAGTTTTTTGGTGGTTCACGCAAGGTCTATTGTGAGCTGGTTTGATTTTATTCGCATCATCTGTATACGTGCAAGCTTTCGCAAATGCATCGTGTCTGGCAATCTATAGAGGTAAATCAACCCTCAAAAATGTTGTATTTTTTTCTACGAAATTAATTTCCATGACAAATGATATTCGCACCTTACAACTCCGAAAAAAAAAACACAACGTTATTTATGATCTTCGGTTTTTCACTGCCCTTCGAACGTCTTGTCGTATGGTATTATGCATGTCGAATAAACGTGTTTCGTTTAGGCGTGTTTTTATAGATATGCGGAAAAAATTTGAATTGTTTCAACAGCCAAAGAAGGGGACAAAATATATTGTAGACGCTGTAATTGATCCCTGCTGCGACATAGACTCATCAGAATAGCAGCGCCGCTTCTTTGGATGATAATCGGTCCCTCTTAATGGTGTGAAAAAGAAAAATAACACTATACTTCATAATAATTTTCGAAATCTCTAATAATTAACTATAAGACTTGTATCATTCTTCTTTTAGTTATTTTAGCTACAATTGTAAAATAACCGATTTATATATTATTATATACACCATACATGTGGGTCACTTCCATATATTATAGAAGGTGTTCCGGAACCAAATGGAACATTAATAAAATATAAGATTTTAGAGTGAATAATAGAAGTCACAGTAGAAGATCTTGTACCTATACCTAATTGATTTCAACAAAAAGAAACTAAAAAGGTTCATTTTTCGAGGAAAACCGTGTATTCTATTATTATACAATGTTTCATATTTTTTATTTTTTTTTTAGCTTTTAGGTACCTACCAGTGAAATAAAAAACCTATGTAAGTTATACTGACGCTGCCTATAATATATATTATTTATTTTGTTTTTTTGACTGACGCCTTGGTGAGTAGTTATTTATATTACACAATATTATAATACACTAAATGTACATAACAATTACATTACAATAATATTGACAATATTAGTTTGCTTAAAAAATATTTGAATTTCTAATGTAATATAATATGTTATTTGTGCCCAGGTGGTAGGGCATATATAGCATTTGGGATTTAGATTATCGAACAAATTAGCATCAGAAAAATAAAAATAAAGCGATTTTTAAAATTTTAAATGTTGTAAACATTGATCATTTAACAAAAACGAGGCAATAATGAATTAAAAGCATTAAGTAATGAACTGCACGCTTGAGGCAACATTTTATAAAATATATTTATTTATCTTCAAAACCCATAATAAGGTTATGTATGTATGTACAAAACAGCGCAACAGTTAAGCCATTCGTATGCGCGAGATTGCAAAATTGATTTAAGCTCAGTTGAATATTCGACGATAAAGAAGTCGAAATTATTAACGGTGTACCAAGCTATAATAGCTGATGAAGTATTACAAAATTGGATTCATTACGAGTAATGGAGGATATCGTTATAACGACTGCATACGTTTTTGACTGCGAGTAGAAATATAACGAATTTATTATATTATAAATCGTACGACTCGATATATTTTTACATTTTTATCTTAATATTAAATGCGTAATTATGGTCGATTGAATGACTAGACGATATTAAATATTAATAAATAGACATAATATTAATTACTTCATACCAACGGATTTCAAATTATTCGGATAACGCGCGCCAAATATTCGTTTGCCGACACGTCGCGTACATACGAGAACCGTCCGTTTGCCGCCGACACTTCAACGGGGTCAACGGGGTGTCCTGAGCGTATTAGTCCTGCACAGTGTGATCCTTTTGTTCGTCTGACTTATCCCGGTAAAATATTTAGGACTACAAATGATATCTGCCGCTCGTAATTTCCACTGACATTTCGTACACTTTTGTAAGTATAAATGGCGTTCCAAACGTAACACATCATAACATAATATAATGAGATCCCCAGACTCTTTTGATTTTCGGTTTCTCTACAGCCTTAATTATTATTACCGCGGGGCGAAGGAAAAAACAGAAATAAATACCATGACCGTAGCCCACATAATATAATATAATATATATATAAATAGAGTGCAACGTTTTTAAAATACACGCATAATATAAAACATACGCGTATAATATGTAAGTGTATCGTGTGTCGGTACACACATACATATATATATATATACGGGTAGGTATATAATACATAATATATGTATACTATGTGTGGGCCTGAGGAATATAATAAACCGTTCTGCCAGTTAACGTGGCTACCGTGGCGTATTATGTTTGCGCCGCGTTCGACTGTATAATATATAATAATATTATGTGTACGAAAGTGTTAACAAGGAGCACCTGTCCTTGTAGCACGGACTATAAAAATCCCTCGGGATATTTGATCATCGAAACGGTCGAGCGTATTGACTGTACGTCATAATATTATTATGCCTATGTGTGTGCAGTGCGGTCCATTAAAAATCATTTATTATTATATTGTTATTATTCATGTGATGCCGGGTTAACGACTACGCAAATTACAATAAAGAACGTTTTTGTTTCAGCCCCAGAGCCGTCGACTGCTCGTAATCTCCAGACGGGCCTTATACCTTATGGCGTTCACATATTAATTATGTATGTATAGGTATCGGATCTGTACTGCAGTCTGCATACTTTAATACTGTCCGTATGTATAAATAAATAGGCGTCACGAAACTGCTGGAATTTCCTATAATGTTATGTATTTTATCCGTCATCCCTTACACATAATGTTTTAGATTCAAAACAGAACGAGCGAGGCAGCTATCGGTTTTTTTTTTCTCCCAGAATTCTTGGTCAAGGTTCATCATATTATTATTTTCTTCGTTCTTTGATCAATACGTTCATTGTGCGCCGATGAATATAAATAATATACTATATTGTATACGTTTGTAGGTGTACGCAATCGCTATCATTGATTACAGTAATAATATATCAACCCTGTCGGAAGGGGTTTACTCTGCCTTCAACCCCTATTTGGGTGCATGTGTGACTTGCATTTTCCCGTTCTATAGTATATAGTTTGTTATAACATGACCCACATATTATTGTATATACCTATACGGATTGTTAGGACGCAATAATATAATGAAGAAGCGCGGCCGTGATTCGGTTTCTTTTTCACTGATGAAGACGTCAACAATGACAAAAATATATCGAGAAATAAGAATTACTCCTGGCGATCATTAGTTCCAAACACAATATTATATTAGTAACGTGTTATCGATACGAGATTAACATCAAAACAAAATCCGTCACGACCACTGGTGTCTACATTATAAGGGTGGAATACTTCACAGTGTGAAATCGAAAAACACCTATGTGATGCCCGCGATAGCGACTTAACGAGTATCTCAGTAATCTTAATTTGTCAGACATAATATGAATTTATTTTGTACAGGTGTTATTACGTAGATACAGAGAGACGCCTATTGCGTCAATAAACGCAGTACATGTATAATTATACGTCTTATATTATTATGGTTTTCTTTAGTCATCTGATATAAGATATAACTGATAATTGTGTGTGAATATAAATTTTATAATATAATTATTTGGTGATCAAATGAATGCATTGGTTCTCCACCGTGGTGATAAGTAACTCCTGGTAAACAATTTGAACCAACTGCTCTGATGCTTACTGGAATTTATTATACGATGAAAATTAAAGTTGGACAAATATCTTATTTATTTATTCTACACTTGATGTGTACCTACAGTAGGTTATAGTTTAAGCATTAAGACTCATACTTACATTAGTATAAGTATAACAAATGCTTAGTAAATTTAATTAATTTACGAATGTTCTTAAATCGTTTAATCATATAAATATAATAATGTATTAACTCACGTATTTTTGAGATACCATAAACATTATACTGCGTAATATCATACACAATTATATAGGTACGATATAATAAAATATAATATAATAAAAGCCAAAGACATCATAATAAATGTATTAAACAATTGTTTTTATAGGTAGGTAGCTTAATTTTCATATGCTACAAAAAGCGTTTATCCTTCTTTCTAGTGATTAATTTTATATAATATCAAAAAAAAATTGTTTCCAAGTATCTAACTAATCTGATGAAATTATGTTCATTAGCTACCTACAATAGTTCTCATATATAGCGATAAAAAAAAATGTAATTATTATTATTGTGATAATCTCGGTTAGACATCCGGATACATTAGTCATATATGACCTACCGCAATGCCAAAGCTATTACATATCACACCCCCAACATTTTGACCGTAATAACATAAGAGTGTTTTAGACAATATGATATTTAACGCCTTTTTCGCCCTCTCCAAAACACAATAGTAGCATAATATCAGAAGCAATGATTTTTCTCTCCCTGTTCCTCTTATTCATTTCCGAAACTGAATTCAAAAACAATTATACCGAAGGATATATAATGTCATATATGCCAGTTTGACGGTAGGTACTAGGTAGTAATAATAATAAAAAATAAATACAATTTAAACAAACAGTTATTGTAAATTACAATAAAAACGTCAAAAACCTACCCTTTTGTGTCATCTGTTTTTCGACGACAAAACCACCCGCGGCCAGGTAAATCGGTTTATTGCGTCAATGGGGGTTTTATTAAATAATAAAATATGTATAAATGTTTAATAATATTTACCGTTAATCAAAATTGTTTCCATTTGATAGTGCTAGTTTCTGTTAACAATACTATGCAATTTTGAAAGTAATCAGTAGTGACAGCCATAAATATAAAATACGCCTACTTCCTGGTGGTGTATTTTTTTCTTCCGAATTTCCATAAAAAATATGAAAGTTTGTTTAATATGCTCTGTGTCCTGTGTGTATAACCGTATGTTGTGTGAATACGATTTTTTCCCATATGAGTAAACGTTTTTACAGCGTTTATCTACAACTAAAATAACGGCTAATGATTTTAATATTCATAGCGACTATAGATTAAAGCTACACAGTAATAGGTATAGGTTCCGATACCAAAAAAATAGGCTACAGAATTATATTATATCGGTTAATTGAGGTAATGACACATTGGAAAAACATTTCAAAAAGCAAGTCTAAAATTTATAAAATCATTTCTCTACAACTAATGATTAATGCTGTTCATATTAGGTATTATAAACTTGAATAGTTGAATTAAAAGTTAATTAAATTATTATTTATTATTAGGTGTGCCTTTTTCTACAACTTATGATAAACGAAGTACCTACGCGTTTTCACTGAACCATGTTAACTATGGTTTGATTTAAATTATTTTTATAATAATATCTATATACCAAATAAAATTGAATAAATTCAAGTGGATTTATTGCCACACACCAAATTCATTAATTCGAATTTCCATGTGTAGTATATTGTATACTGTATACACTATACACACTTCAGAAGCATATCGATGGAAGGGTTTTAATTTACTGTCTATTGACCAGTCATAATAAAGTTAAATACTCATATATGAAGAACTTCCAGCAACAACCAGACGAGTGACAAGTCACTGACGACAAATCCGTAATTGACTCTTCCATGAAATCGTGTTTATGGAAGAAATACCTTTATATTGATTATTGGTATACCAACCGGGTCTGTCTATACGCAGTCGATTAGACCACCACCGTCGTTATCATTTTGTTATTATCAAAAACAAAGTTGTTATCATATCGTATCATCCATTATAATAAATACATACATTAATTAATAAGAAATCAAAATTTAATAATTTATTTTATGCTAATTACACGTGTTTAGTGTAAAACATAGTAAGTAGTAAGTACCTACAATCTACATGTATTTTTCATTATTTTTTTAAGTATTTATTACAAGTTGAAAACAAATATATCTGTTTTCGCCGTTGCCGATCCTACGATTACGGCGGTTATCGGCAACGACTCGCGAATTATGTTGAGAACAGGAGCGGGAGGGGTTACTCACACGAATGATAAAATAATACTATTTTTAAGAAGACGACAATACTCCCGCCGTTGACCGTACGGTATATATATTATACAAGATTATAATGTTTGTGAACAAATACGTAATACAGAATAATAATATGCGGGCGCCCAATCCGTTAGAATACAAATAATACAATATAACAATAATTGCACATATATTACTTCCTATAGCATATAGGCGCTTAAATACAAAAATACAAATGGCTTACAATGTCACAGGTATAAAAAAATATATATAAGGTCGTAGTATACAAATAATAATTGAAATGGCCACTGAACACGAGTGAGCGCAAATATGAGTGGATAGAATACGACCTGTCGACAGTCCGAATAATCTGTCTCCTCGAAGCCGACGATGACCGCAGATGATGATGGCAAGCACCCGTTGCATATAATTTGGGCACACTCGATACCAAACTTTCGAAGTGGCAAAATGACACCTCGTGATCACACGAGGTTGGTTGCTACACGCAATGCGAACGGTGACGGGAGCAAGTCGCGCTCAGGTCAACCGTCGAAAAAGAACAAACGCCGGGCTGGCTAGCGGCTCGGCCATCGGCTGATCAAAAAGTCACCAGACAGAGGAAGGGGGAGCTTGACGGATGCAGCTTATCTTCTGCCATATCTGTGGTATCCCGAGGCGATAATATATTATATTATACTCGTATAATATGCCAACAGGAAAAACCGTTCCGCGATCGAACAATATCATTGTAAAACTAATACATTCATGCTTTGTTCATAAAAATTTTACTTAATTATAAAAATTATATAAAATACTCACATAAACAATAAATATCTTTAAACAGTTACAATCAATTCAAAAGTGTATAATTAGGTAATATAATATAAATTGCCATTAGATAAAAATGTAAGTCAATAAAAAAATCAATAATAATACGTTTTACGGAAGTTTCTTTTTTTTGTGGGATTTTGGTATGTCTAATAATTGTTCAGATGAACGCTTTGAAGGTAACAATAATAAACCATTTTCTTTATTTATCATAGAATTCATTTTCGAATGAACACCATTTAATTAATAATTTTTACTACCATAATAGTAGGACTTTACACTCTGATTACTGTATTGTTTAAGCACCTTTATTAAATTTTTAAATTTTTTAAGATACTATATTTATATTAATGTTCCATTTCAGTTTATTAATAACATATTAAATAGTTAATACTAAATATTAACTATTTTAAATAGTTCCATTTCTAAGGCCAGAAGTAATGGCCATATTGTAATATAGATTACATGTGTTAAGAAAATTGCAATTGCTGTATATGCAAAATATGCATCAAATATGTTATTATATTATATTATATTATATGAAATAATGTAATGTATGTATTTATTATAATGGATGATACGATATGATAACAACTTTGTTTTTGATAATAACAAAATGATAACGACGGTGGTGGTCTAATCGACTGCGTATAGACAGACCCATACCAACCACACTCAATCGATTATTTTCTTCCGAGTACTCCTATCATAAATTTTGAAAAATTCATTTCTAAGAGTATTAAAAACATCTTAGCAATTTTCCAATGTTTAAGTCGAATTGTGCAGTTGCAGTATGATCTGTTTTCAGTATAGTGTGTGGATTATCTAGGTGAAAACTGAAGATTACAACCCTTGTAAGTTGTAACATAGTAACATAAACATAAATAGGTTAAATAATTTCAACAGAATAATAAACTATCGTAAATATATCTATATTTAGGTATAGTTGGTATCTATATATTATACACCGGCCTATTCCGTCTATATTCCCCCGAAAAATACGAAGGTTTACCTATAGGGGAAAAACATTATTTGTTATTTTTCGACCTTCCGGGTAAACAACAAACACCGGTGCTTAGACGTAAATTAAGAATGGGTAGGTGAAAAAATAACGGACACGGCTGACCGATCGCTTTTTTTTTCTCTCGCGATGAATAGATCGCAAAGTGCGATGCATTCAATACATCATCCTCGTCGTGGTCCGTATAGTACTATAGTCTTATACATAGGCACCTCCTACACGCCTTACACATAATATATATAATACATTATAATATAATAATACAACGTATAACACAGACTCGGTAAGATAATAGAAGAGAAAAACAAACGGCGGCGCAAGGGGTGTCTTTGATAATTATTGTCCTTTTTCATCAAACCACCGGCCGAATAACAATTTATATTATTCACTCCGCCGCGGTCGCCCCTCACCATCCCCTAAAGACGCTCGTACGTTGCAGGTACATAAATATTATGTACAATATGTATATACCTATATGTAGGTAAATAATATGATATGTGTGTATGCACGGGGGCGTCATATGGCGCGTTAAACCCTTTTGGGAGCACACATGTGCCCTTATTCTTACGCCGCTCCGTCTCGAGAGTAGATTATACGTATATCTATGTATAATATAATATATATATCTACCCATCACCACTACTACTACATGAAGACTATTACGATTACTAATTTTTACTACTACTACTACTATCAATACTTATATATATAATAATTTTTTCACAATTCTCTCTTTCCACACTCACGTACACACACGTACCCATGTAATATATATGTGTATGTGTTTATGCGTTTTTTGTTTTACCCCCTCGAGTTCGCTCCAAATTGTTCCGGTCCAAAGGATGCTCGCGCTAGCCAACTGTCCCGTCGCAACGCTACAGGTACACACGTCGTCGTCGTCGTATATATAAATAATTTACGCTCACACACACACACACACACATGTGTGTGTGTGTGGTAAGTATGTATAGAGAAAAAAAAACTAAAAAATTAAGGACCACGTCGTAGCAATTCGGCAGGACGCTCGCGTTGCTAGCGCCGCGCGGGGCACGTGTGCCCGTCACTGCACGCGCACACCCGCCAATCACGCATCGACGACTTGAACACACACACACACACACACACACACACACACGTCATTGCGGTGTCGGACGCGTGTGCCCCCGTTGTGCGCCCGGCAGACCGCGTCCCATACTATTATACACACACACACACACACACACACACACACACTTATACCCGAATACGTATATTTTTCACGATCATTATTACAATGATAATAATATAAAATTTAATATTATTGTGTAACAACGCTCGTGCGCACGCACTCGTTTATTGTATTATTATAATATTATATATGTATGTGTTAGTCTAGAAATGGTAATCGTCTAATTATTAATTGACGGCGGCGGGGCAATTACACGCTCTGTATATGATATCATATATATTATTAATTGGCGCGATCGATTTGTTTTGTTTTGGTTTGGTTTTTTGAAAATCCATTTGTCTCCCTCGGCGGGTCTCGTTGTTGTTGTCCGATTCACGAGCACCCCTATTTACCCGCCTCGGACGCGTGCAGAGAGCCCGGCGATCGGTCTTCGAGGCGGATTCGTCTCGTATCGACCATGGGGATGATGACCCGCGGCCGAGTTGAAGCGCGCAGCGAACGATATTAAAATAAGGGTACCTACCTTTATATTATATATAACAAAGGAGACGGCGCGGTTCCGCATTCAATCCGTTTTCGACAATAATAATGATTTGTAGTATAATAATAATATAAAATATAATGTAATTACAACATTATAATATACAAAGATAATCGGTCGCGTAATCGTATAATATATTATATTACCTATATAATGTAATTTGTAGTTTTGGAACACTACAGTCTGCAGCTGACTGTATTATACATATAATTTAATGTGTGCGTATTCATTGATACAATCTTAAACACTTAATGATATTAGTTACATATTGTTATTTATATAAAGATGGTAAATTTTATTTTATAATATATTGTGATATTTTAAAATTATTTCTTTGATATTTTGGTGATGAAGTATTTTGCATCTAGTATTCGACTTCTTTTTCAATGTTCTAGTTCGGTTATCTGTGTGACTGCTGTAAAATCTTACGTTATCACATCTTTTCTTATTTATATATTTGCTATTTTACTCCAGTACCTACTTCACTCTTTGTTATATATATATAGACGCTTTATAATTTTGAAACTCGCAAAACGAACAGACCAATAACCTACATACAATACCCATAACCCATTAATAATATAATATCCTATCGTCTATCGTCTGTATCGACCTCTCCTCGTTGTTCGGATGTATGTATAATATAATCGACGATTAGAGAGGTTTTGTAAACGTTTCGGGGCAATAATGTAGCTATAATGTAGCGAAAAAGGGTTTTTCGGAAGAAAAAATCTATATTTTGCTGCTGCAGGCTCCGCACTTCTTGGTTAGGTTAGAACGATTTTTTTTCGCGAATCGGTAGCGCAGATCTTCGGCGATAGACCAATGAGACACTTACCGAACAACCATAAATCGTCTCGTCGCACACAGACCTTGCGAGACGTGTTTAGTGTAATATATAGGTATAACTGCGTCTCAGGTACCTGTAGTAACATATATATTATATTATATGGATGATTTTTTTTGCTATTTTAGTGTCTTATTTTTTCCTGGCACGGAATGATTTACGGGTATCGGTTTTTAATTAAAACGTATATAAAACTAGGAATGGACCGGTATAGTGTGCGGTGGTGCATTTCATTTCCGCAGTGCGGTATCATAGACATCATTATACAGGACATTCCACGAAAAATAAACTGACTTTGGTTGATAACATTTCCAAGTCGAAATAACGTGCAAGTTATTTTCTGGTTTTTGTTTCCGACGTTCATGCCAACAGAAGTTGAGATTAGAGATGCCTCTAGGCCTCTAGAAGTGACTGATGATTTCAAATTGACTTATTTAATTTTCCCTTAGTTTCAAATTTTAATTCCATAACAGCTGTTGCAGTAGTCAGTTACTAATGTCACGTCATATAATGTGCTAGAGTGAGTTTAGAGGGAATTCAAATACCGTATTGATATCGTTTGTGGTAGGTTATGAGGTAGAGGAATTAGAGAGTTTAGCACCCCTCCCCTTACCAAAAAAAAAAAAAACAAAAATAATAATGATTGTTTTGTTATTAATTGTGTGTAAAAATATTTTAGTCCTTCCCTAAAAATTCAATCAAATCTTCGTCTGTGGGTGGGTGGCACATGAAACATTTATGAGAGTATTCTGATATATTATATTCGTTTTTATAATATAAAAATAATAATATAATAATATTTTATCAATAAAAATGTATAATTATTCAAAATCAGTTGGTTCTTTGTGGAACGCCCTGTATTGTTACAGCCACTGTAATCTTATCTTAGAATAATATTACAGTGGTTACCTATAATACCATACGAGTTGTGCGTTATGGATATACTATTTGCAATATAATATAATATATAGATTATTTTATAGTATATGCCGAAGATTCAAAAGGTCGGGTAGGTCACGAAAACGTACTATATTATAGTATAGGATAAATGCCTCTAAAAACGTCATTACGACGATATTGGCCCTATATATTATATTATACTATAATATAGAATATAACGACTTCGGGCTAATTTTAGCACATATAGGTACCGCACCTGACACAGTGGGGAGGTGGACTCTCAAATGATATATTTTGTTTTCCACAAAGACCACACGGGGACGCGACGTCTTAAATAGGGACACGTTCCACGAAAAACGAATAATCATTCACATCCTAAACATACGTATAATATTCATAACATATGTATAACATATGTGGACGAGTTAGGTTAGGCTATGTCAAATTTTCCGTGATAAAATGGAAATAAGCCTGTATTTATAATATTATACCATTATTGCCCTGCTGTTAAACGCGATTTAATTATATTTCACATTTATATATTACATTTTTTTACGTCTTTCCGATACTCGGAACTCTGGTGGATTGAGAAATAGTCAAATTTTAACTGCCTTAAATACCCGTAAAACAAGGTGGCATGTATATTATAGGTTATAGGTTTACGTATATTATAATATATTAAATTACTTTATGATGTACCGCAAAGGTGGTAAAAAAAAAAATGAATTTAGTAGGTATCCTAGTAGTTGTAGTTAATAGCCAACGCCCTACACATAATATTTATTTTAACTCTATATTATTTTATTATTTAAAAATGTATATGGATAAAAATATCAATTTAAATTTGATTAAGAGTTTTGGACCTTAGGAATATTGATTAAATTTTTGTTGGGTTGTGAAATAAATATAGGTAGGTAAATAAGTAATAATTATCAAAACATGAAGTTATTTTATTTACTGAATATTGAATAAAATGTATCGATGGTAGGTATTAGTAATTTTACGAAAAAAGACATCCGAGACACAACAAATAGGCTAAATAAGTGGTGACCATATCCGGCCCGCTAAAGAATTAAAATTAAATCAAATTTGAGAAAAATTACTAAACATTCAAATGAATAGAAGTGAATATTTTATTATTTCCCATTTCTAAGGTCAATTACGTTGTTAATCATACATGACCGCATGAGTCGCTTGTACAGTTGTACGTCGTCTAAATAATAATCCAAATATAATACATTATATAGTATTGCACTTATTTTAAGATGTGTCTACAATAAAATATAATGTTAAATTAAAAGAAAAAGCTTAAATATTTTTTATGGCCCTTGGTAAAAAAGGTTTGTCACCACTGGGCTAATCACTAGAGTAATAAAGTATACACAGTAAATGAATCAATCGCCGTAGATTACCTCATTATGTATACAATATAAAATATTATAGTTACTAGTAAGTTAATTGTTGAATCGTCGGTAGTAATACGTGGTAATACAATATAGTGATCTGGATAAGTCTTAGGAATATTCTGTTAATAATATATGTTTGAAAATATTAATGCTTTCCAATTGTTGTGTGATACTGTGATGGGGTACAGGCTATATATTATTACGATTAACGTCTGTGCGTCGTCTTGAAAACGGTAGGTACCTATAAAAAAAATTCGTTTGGCGACGATGACTTTATTATAATATAATTTATTTTATTATCTACATTATATTGGTAGTGGCGCGTCGACCCGTCTTCATCAAACTGTTTGTATAGTAATAACATAATAATATTTTATGCATTCGAGTGTATCATCATGGTGGTTTCGGGCGAATTTACGACCACGGTAACCGTAACGCACGTCGACGAGCGAGTGCCGGCGTGCCGCCCACGGGGCCGAAAAATAGAAATCATCGGTAAATTATTATATACGACCGACCAGGTATCGGGTTTTCGTGTGTATATAATTATTACTATTATTATTATTGTTATAATATTGCCGTTCCCGCGGCCCTAACAACACCTCCCCCCTGTCGCAGCCCCTCGCCGGCTTAACCGTTCGTCGATTGCGTACCTTTATATTATTATAAATGCATCGATCGTTTGCAACCGCGTTTTCGATCTAACGCACCGCCGCGTAAATTATTACATTTTGGCATTTCCCGTACATAATATACATCATAATATTATTATTATTATTATTATTATTATTATGCTGCCGCGGGTATACAGATCGCGCGCCGCCTAAATTTACGACGTTTTAATGAGTTAAAATATTAGCGAGATCTTATATAATAATATTGTATTATCGGGGTTTTTTTTTACGACGATCTCGTGTACAACATATTACTGTATATATAAATTAATAAATAATCTTGGTAATTAATAAATAAAAGGTATTTGTAATACCTCAGCAATTAAATAACAATCAACCGAGCGTAGGTAGGTACCATTTGCAAGAGATAATATCATCATTTTAGCCGTTAATTGATTTATTTTTTAATTTTCTTTAATTACCGCCCCGGCAATGTGATATATTGTATGTAGGTATCGAAATGATAAAGTACGAATAGTTTTCGGTAGTTTGGGTACAGAAGGACGACGTCGTAGTGTTGAGTCTGTAGAGTACCTTATACTTAAACATTTTTTCCATGCCTTATAGTTGTAATATATAGTATGGCTTATACTTTTCACTTCATAGACATAGCGTCGTTAGGGAGTTTCGAGGAATTCCGTTGAGATCACCGGCTTAACGTGTTTATACATACTACATAGCCACATATGGAATACTTGAAGTTTATCTAGGTAATGTCAATTTTATACCCATTGTTTATATTATTATATAGGCAAAACATGAAATTTGTACTTTTTTTATAAACCATACAACTCACCTCATATCTCCCTCAAACTCATCAGAAGTTGTATATTATCGTATTCCACGTGGTCATGTGACACTTAGTCTTAAACCATATTTTGTATTTCATTGCGATTATCATTGAAGTTCATCTTGGTATCTTTTACAGGTAGACGACTTATACCTGTTGTAGGTAGGTAATAATAAATACTTTATAGGTACATTTTTATTTTACAAAATAACTTACATGAGTAAGTACTCAATAAAAACACACAATTGTTAAAAACTATTGTCTTGATTTTTTTTTTATTAGTATTTAATATTAATTTTATTATTGTATAGGTGCAATTGTATTAGGTGCACCTACTGCACCTATGTATAGTAATTACTAGCAGGACTAAATAAATGAAATAAGTTTAGTAAACACAATATGACCTTGACATAACATTACAATTACAGTACTTACTATGCAAACATTAAACTAAACACTAATGTTTTATTATTTATTTATTTATTTTTTTAAGTATTATATGGTCGATTTTGACATTTTTTATTTTAACTAACGTACATATATCTAACATAATAATATTACATTCTTTTACGGTTGATCTTATAAACCTTGCAGATGTTACCTAAATTATTTCATATTATCCACAAAATTCAATCTTACATTAATTTAGGTATAGATACCTTTCCTAATTGAACTATTATGAACTAAATAGATATTTTTTACACAATTACACATAATAAAATATTGTGTTAGAATGATGTGTTAGACTGACAAAGTAAAAATGTAATAGCTTTATAAATATTATAATCTGGTATAAGATTTTTATTTTTTATTTTTTAATGTGGCTCACATAATAATATAATGCATACCTACAACTTATCTGTTGTTATGGTTTTGCCTTTTGTTCATACATACAACAGCATGAATCAGACCTAGGTATACCCACTATTAATCCTTAATAATAATAAAGGTATAATATTATACAATCTTCCTCTTACTATCTAACTTTCCATTTATCCATATTATATACATATGCATACATATATATGTAATTTATACATTGTGGCTTGCCATTGAGGACCCATATTTTTCTATTTCATCATATTACATTAAACTTTCATCTGCTCATTAATTCTACGTTTTTGTTTTTGCTATTTTATACTATGAAAGTTTGTTATTCTTGAATATTGTAAATTTTATTGTTATCTTTACATTATAAACAAATTGTATCGTTCCTTAAGCTGGGCAAACATTAACTAAATTCATCCAAATAAGTTTATATAAATAATATTATTCACTTTTAGTAATATTTCAATTAGGTAATTAATACAGCGTATTGGTTTTTTAAAATAATTAATTTGTTGCGGTTTACAAAAAAATAAAACTATTTAATATAGTCTTAAAATAAATTGATGGGTACATCGTATTTCAACAGTGAGTAATGTGTAGATAGGTACACAAGCCGTAGTAGATAATAATATTATAATAAACAGTAAACACACTTTTTTTTTATCCCATTAAAATATAAATCATATTTGTTTACATTTCGTTTACATTTACCTGCAGCACAGCCGACAAAAATTATACGGCTGATTAAGCATTTTGTCTATTCGGTCTTGACGTCTAGCCGTTAATATACTCGGCGCGTTACGACCCTGAGGGGATTTTATTCGAGGTAAATTCGCTTTTGGTAACGTAATACAGTCTGTTAGTTGCACATAATTTATACTTAATGTACCCATACACGGAGAACGTTGGGTGGCTTCTTTTTCCTCTGACCATCACGCACGCGGCACACCCCAAAACAAAACAAAAAAAAAATCGTAAAAAAATGTAACCCGCCTGTGTTAGGTATATTATATTATAATAATACGCGTACACACAATATCATAGGGGTTTTTTTAAATATTAATTTGTTTTAAGACAAAAGGGTTCGATAAAATATGAGTGTATGTTTACACACCGATACTGAAAACAGTTATATTGTTCGCGGATGATCGACGTGAAAATTGGTACACCGCGCCCGGCGATTAGCCGTGTCCACGCGTGACGGCCACTAGAGATTCGGAAAACAATCGTAAAAATATAAAAGGTACTTAAATGGGGAGGTAAAAAGGGATCTCGATAACGCTTCGATTATTATTTTTAACGACCCTCTTGTTATGCGTGAGTATTATTATTATAATATTATACTGAAGTGCGCGCGCCGCGAAAATGCTGCGGTGTTTACATTATAATATTATGGTCTTACGTAGGTAGGTATATAGTATATTATTATAATAACGTAACGGTCACATCAATATTAAAAAAACCGCACGTGTGTATCGTGTACGTGAACACTCGAAACAATCAAAAACAAAAAACCCGTAGCAAAAATAAAAAAATGAAAATAAAAATTGAAAATAATAATAATATATATAATAACTTAATCGGATCCGTTTATCGACCGGCAGCATTAATCCCCGCCCTATGGGAGTAAGGCACCAAAAAAAACCCCATTTAAGCACAATAATTCATCCGCAAGACCTCAACATTATCATCATTATTGTTGTTATTATTATTATTACCTATAAAATTGGGTTATATTGGTTTTCCATCTTCACGTAAAACAAACAGTGGTTATAATAATATGATGATGCTCGGCTGCAGGTAAGAAAATTATCCTCTTGCCGGCGACATTACAGGCCTAAGGCCCGGCGGACGGTGCCGCATAATAATGGTGTGTGCACAAGCCGAATCCAATCGAAAACAAATTGGGAGTCTGCAAACGTCGTAATAACATTTTCGCCAAAAATATCATTGTGGGTTGTTGAATATTATAAACGATAAATCGTCCGCATTGCGCACTGCATAAAATATAACAACTACTGTCAGACATGCGATTCTAAGTATACACGTCATCATGATTTGTTGATTGTTGGTTATTTTTCGTACATTATATTATATGAATGATTGGGTAAGTTTATTTCTTATTTCAAATATCGAATTTGACGGTGGCGTAGGGAGGGGGGGGGTACTGAGGAGTAAACCACTACGGAATTTCAAGAAATTGTAATAACGCTTTCAGTGTCCTGCTAACGTATTTTGTAACTATATGTGATGAAATTGTAATTTGTACAAAGGTTGGTGCGAAAGTCTAAAATAATGTTTAGGGCATCAGCATACCAAAAGTATGGGGATCTTAGTTAAGGCTACCCTTTTGTATCAGATTATTAGCCCCCCTCCTCCCCAAAGGAAATACTTGTTACGCCACTGCGTGTGATACAAACTAGGCGAGTATACCTTAAAATGTGTATAGATACTTAAGTACTTATCTATAACAACTAAGATACTATATTGCAATACATTATAAGAACGTCTGACGCATAATTTTTCAAAATCCACGAATTCGGCTCTGTTTTAAACGTCAAATCCTGAAATCATAGTTTAATATAATCAGTCATCTTATGCTTCCGAGCTCATGCTGCAGCAGTATAGGTATTTCCGGAAAAAACCCGGACACCGGTAACCGAGTTCCCAATAATGAAGTGATTAAATCGTTAAAAATCGGAACACTCTATAATACCTATATATGTAATAAGCTTCAACCTATGATGTATATTTTTCCGGTAAGGTCTGTACCTAGGTACGCGTACAGGGGGGGGGGGTGCAACCGCGGTAGGCGTGACGAAAACGGGTGGAAGCATCATATCCTGTTTGTTCATACGTATCGCAGCTTTGGATTTTTTTTTTTATTTGTGTTATTATTACTATCGCCGTCGCCACCGTACGACTATAATATAATATTATCGGGGTACCTGCCTTCTCTTCCGCCGGTGACGCCTACGACGCGTTCGCCGTTGCGGTGTCGAGAAAATTAGATCGAAAATGTGTGTAATTATAACCTTTACTATGTATGCTGTCCCGGGCCGTTCGTCGTTTATCTCGATCGTCACCGCGCGTTATGCTGTTATTATTATTACACCCGAATGATGATCTCGGAGGTTATAATATTATAGAGAAGTGTGTACCGTATAATAGGTATAATAATATCGTTACAGGTTCGCTGTGCTATATTATACACCTATATATACACGGTGATATTTGTCTAGACGCCGTAGTTTTGCCGGAAGGCCGACATTTTGCCATTTCAGTACGCGTATAGGTACCATAATATATTATACTATGGTACCTATACGCGTATTCCACCGTGAGCACATTATATTATGATGCGAAAAAAAGAATTACGTATTAACCGCAAAACGACGTCGTTGAGTTCGATTCGTTTTCGAATTGGATTTTTTTCCACCCCAAGTGTAAACATCAAATTACAAGTATATTGACAAGTATACATCGATTATATAGGTACTCGGTTAGTACAATAATACACATATGACGTTATTGTTATACTTAGGTACCCACTGACGAAAAAATTATTTTTATCATGATTTTTTGTGATCCGACATATTGGCAATTATATATATTTGGAAATTACATATCATCTTTTTTATGATCAGTGATAATATCATATTATATATTTAGTGTGTTACTGTTTATAAAGTTTTTAAACCTACCTATATTATTACGTTAATATTGATGAAAAATAAAATAAAAAAATTGTTTATTTTTCAAAATAAGATAACAATACATTTTCTGATAATGTTTTATAGATGTTATTACTTATTAGGTATTTCTTTGTTGTTAAATTCGTCTTTACTTAAGCTGCTACAATATACATTGATTACATTTACCCGTTAATATATTACTTATATTAAGAAATTTAGAAATGTGAAATAACAATCTGGTATAGAATTGTAATATGTTGTAGGTAATATAGTCCATATAAGAGTGTGGGTTTATGTATTAAAATATTTATATGATAATTTTGTGTAGATACTGTTTACAAAGTTCAGATTACTGAAAAGAAAGTCAAAACTATAGGTGTAGATTCAATAATAAAAACTTTTCTACAGATTATATTATGTAAAAACTAAGAAGGTTGATAGAATTTTTGATTTTATTTCAATGTTTATATCTATTATGAATAATAATTAATATTTATGTTTAGATTTTATTTTTTATATTTTTATTTTGTATTTTTTTTTTGCAGACTTCAAAAAGCAGACAGACAACGGCACGGACTAAGTGTGCAATGGGTGGTAAGTCTTTTTTGTAAAATAATACTTGGCTACCGTCTAATAAGGAGGAACTTTATACGTGAATATTAACCTTGAAAAAAAAACTTAAGATATAGGTTAGTAATGATGTGTGGCCGGCTAGTGTTCGCATTAGACGAAAAGGTATTGGATTACAAATTACCCTTTATAATTTTTAATTTTTTTTTTTATCGTGGATTTTTCACCGTCTACATAAAACGATCGTTTTTGTATATTATGTTGTTTCTTACCTTCTAGACGCGTGTAGACCTATCGCACAAATAACAATTTATTATTAAGCAGCTTAAACTGCACGATTCACGTCCATTAGCGAAAAACGTCTTAATAGAGTTTTAAACGTAATATGATCCTAAGTCTTGATAATATGATTAATCGATTAAAGACAGCGAAGATTCGAATCATGATTTAAAATACGAACATGTTAACGTAATGACGATAATCCTTGCCATGTTTAAGTATATATTTCAACGTCTAGAACTTTATTTAACTAATACAATATCAACATCATTGTATGATTGTCAAATATTATGTCAGGTATTTTGCATTATGTTTGGCCCATCATAGATAAACCCAACTTATCTATTTATTAAATTAACTTTTATATATTATAAAACATTAATTGAAACGTCTTATTTTAAGATTGATTACATATGCAATTATTTAGTTAAATATTAGTTATTAATAGATAGGTGATAGACAAAATAAGAAACAATTCAATAAAAGGGATAATTTTTAGAAGTACAATATTAATCAGTAAGTGTTAGTAATGGTAACTACCTAAAATACATCGTATAAATATTTTTTTTAAGTTTAAGAGATATTACCTTGAAAATGTATTGAATATGAATAATTACTGTATTAACCATTTTGGATATTTTTCTATATTTTTTTTATGACAAAAACAAACATAATGTTAATAATGTCAGTGTCACACAGTCACACAGTATATGATTTATGTGTGTAGACTGTAGCCTGTAGGGAATTGTGTATACGATACGGCATGGTCGCGTAATTAATAATGATAGTTAATAATTATTTATTTTTAAAATTTAAATGAAGATATTTTTGAATCCATGAGCATCAAATCTTTTACCAAATTTTAATTGAAATGCGTATTATACATAGCACAAGCAAATTAAATATAATATACATTCATATATTATTATCATAATGTCTATGAATCACTAATAATAATAATAATATTATAATATTTAATCATAATAAATATTCGATCGACAGCGAAGACATGCGACGGTATTATATTCACATATGTTTCGGGGGTAAAAATTAAACGCTATGTGCCTATATGTATATATAATATTATGTTATAGGTGAATATAATAATATGTATTATTATTAACGTCGAAATAATACAAACTATATAGTATATACATAATACTTATATTACATGTACATAATGCAGGTAATGCATACCTACCTATAATACGCCGCTCGAAACGTATATTCGTTTTTACATTTTTCTTTTTCTTCGTTTTTTTTTCATCCCCGTGAATGGAGTAATAAAATAACATTTATACTGGAGGGTTGTGTGCTTCGGGCGGCGTGAGAATGCGCATATATATACATCGCATACACGTGTGGCTGTATATTATGTGTATATTATATATATATATTATAATATGTGTATATTAAATATATATATATATATATATTTAATATTACATTATACCTCTTGGCTCTTCGCGCGCCAGCTACACGGTATAATCGCGAGTTATTATTGTGACGAAGGATCTTTGAGAGTAATATTTTAATATTCGTTTATAATAATACGTACCTATATATATGTTATATTATGTATATATTATATACCTGCACGCATATCATATTATATTGTTCTGTTGGCTCTTTAACGCGCGCGGCGTCCAATACAATAACAATGACATCGATGATTTATTTGAAGAAATACGGTTGATTTTGATCCCTCGTCGTCGTGACGGGTGTTACATCCGTCGTATAAAAATATTGTAAATTAAATTTAAAAAAACAAAACCCCGTATTCAATTATTTTGTTGTCTCGGCTGGTATAGAGATGACGGTATTTGGGGAGACGGTTAGTGGTCCATAACGTGTGTACCGACGTACCGTGATATATATTATATGTTAACACATTTTGCAATGGCTTTTAGAATTTCCCTACGAATTAATACTACACAGTAGGTAATCACAAATGAAGCATATTATATTGTAACTATTTACTGCAGTCTTACACGGTTTATGTTTAAACATTTTTCATTATTATTGTTAACCTATTTCTATATAATTATATTTTTACAATGTAAAATAATCCTAATGTTTAATCATGTACCTGTCCTATCAAATATATGTATTATAAAATGCAATTTCGGCCCCCACACGTATTTTCTCAGTATTCATATGTATATGAAACTAAATAAAATAAGCACAGGAACGCGTATATGTACGTAATTGTATAACCAATGATTGCGTCCGTTAATTTAGGGGCACACGCTAAAAACGACGTTCTGCACGGTTCCTACCTATCTAAAAACACATGTAAAAAACCAACAGCGTGACTGTAGGTTAAAATAGTAGGTATATATAGGTAGTACGCGACGACGTACGCACGCTTTGGCCAAATATATAATGTGCAATAAGCAGTCGATTATTATCTAGCAACAGTTGCGGTTTTATTTCGAGAATTGAATTTTTTTTACATAAAACTTAATAATCTAATATGGTATAATAGCGGAAACGCAAGAGGACCAAACGCATACATATAGTAATAACCACAATGCATTGTTTTCGGTGTCTCTTTTATTTTTTTTACCGTAGGTCACGTGAACGTGGAGACCTCACAGGGAGCAAAACGCATCCGTATCGATGCACCGCCGTGTACCTGGATCACTGCATCAGACATCAGTGCATACCTATACGATCGGATCGCCAAATCGTTTGTCGTTTGTCTTTCTACCACGCACCTACCTACACTTTGGAAAATATACATTGTTCGGTTTCCATTCAGATAACTGTATTACAATATTGGAACACGATACTAGAACGATCGGGGTTCGGGTGTTGAGTTAAAAAGTATTTGGCTTGGTTTATTGACCACGAATAAATATAATACATTTTTAACGGTAAACCTGCAGTGTGGTTATAAATTTGAGCATAATTTTTGAAAATAGAATATCTACAATTTTTTATTCTTTTTATTTTGAAATGTTATAGTTATCTATAATTAAAAAAAAACAATCATTATCGAACTTCTTAATTCTACGTCGGTGTATTCATTAAAGGTAATTTTAATGGCAAAAATGAGTGGCAATTATGGGCGATAAACTCGTTGCCACCAAAAGTGTACCTTTACAGCTATCCACCAAACAAAAATATCAACCAATTCCCATTTTCTCCAAAATTGTAATTTTCTTAAAAGTAGTAGGTACAATACGTTCATATTATATTTTAAAATTAGTAATGTAATATGAAATTAAAAAAGCGGATAAATGGATGTCGCTCAGCAGTACATTATAAATGTCCAGAATGTCACTGTAGTAGATGGTATTAAATTTGAATTCAATGATATAATATCATTGTATACGAAAAACGATTCTGAGCGGAGACGGTATGTGTCATTCTAGTATATTGTATATTGTTATTACTTATTACTAATACGGTAGCCGGTAAGTTGAATTAATATTATTCATACAATTATTCTTAAACTACCAGTGGTGCTGGAAAAATAGTTACTTATGTAAAATTGGGCTCTTTTGGAACCAAATTACAACAAAATTATTAAAATCGTTATTCTTTGTGTTAATATGTAATTTCATCTAAATTTGAACCTAATATAACTATAAAAAAAGCTGCTTTTGTATTTATATTTTTTTGGTTACAGAATTAATTACTTACGTAGAACCTTGTTATACATTTTCAAATCTTAGATATGAAAAGAAAATATTTATGAATTTTTTAACTTCAAATAATTTTTCAAATGTTCGTGATTTTTACGTATTTTGTCGAAATTTGAAACTCAGACGCTTAAAAAAAAAAATTGTTGTGATGGACTCACTCTAAATTTTTTTTTAATTTCCACTATAAATCAAAATCGATTTTTTTTAAAACTACTTTTGCGTACAAATTCCAGTTTTTCCTTAATTTTTTGTTTGTTTTTCCAATGAAACCTATTGAGAATTTTAAATTTTGACCTCCCGAATGCACCAACTAGATTCACTTTCCTATATCAGAATTGTAACTTAAACTTACAATTGAATATATTTTAAAATAATTACATTGTGCTACGTTAAATAAAACGAACAACTTCCAATATTATGCCTTATTGATGACGACTTGCCGGAGGACATTTCAAATATAAATTTAATAAGTGGTTACAGTGTTTATACTGTATCATTTGATGTTTCGTTCTCTTAATTACTTTTCTTTTCCGAGTTTAGTGCATTTCGCATTTCACACTGTGCATTTCTAACAATATAAGCCAACACATACAACCCCACTAATAGCTTTCCTATCAGAAAAGTGACTGTTGAAGAAAATCGAAGTACTTAACTGTCCCACAGTAGTAAAAAATAAAAAAACACACATCATTGTAAAATCAATACATTCATCGCACCTCTCAGAATTTAAAACATTATTAGAAATTTACAAGAAATTGTAAATTTGTATCAACGCATATTATTACTATTAATTGATGCAGTGGTTATAATAATAATATGATACTCTCCGAAAAAAACTATTTTTTTTAGTTGAGTCATTTTACCTATTCGTGGATATTTACACTTCAACACTAATTATTTATTAACAATAATAATCAGTGGCATGCTCAGCTTCTTTGAAAAGGGGGGGGGGGAGATATGATTTTTTGACTGTTCTCAGATCACATCATAAACGGTAAATCTACTTGTATTGCTTTGTCATATATTTTATATGAAAAAAATAATCCAAAGAGGGGTTATTGTTACCCTCATTCTCCCCTTGAGCACTTTCCTGACAATGCGAATGAATCAATATGTGCTGTCAGGGAGAACTATTTAACAAATATTGATAGGTTTACCAAAATTGAAGTGATGGACATTGGACAATGACAAGTATAGGCGAGATGTAGTATCCATAAACCGAAAATTTTTTAACTACTTAAAAATGTATATATTAGTATATTATTAAATGTAAGATACATTATTTTTTATTTATATATTTGTTTGAATAACAAAGTCTAAAATAAATTATAATTGAATAATTGATCTTAGTGCTCATCACAACAATCACAATACAATTCTATATTATTTTTTACGTGTTACACCAACAGTTTCATATTATTTGTAAACATCAATAATTTTTTTTATTTTGAATGGTAAGAATATCATAACTTAAAACAAAATATGTTGATTCTACAAAACGTTTTGGTAAAATTAGTAAACATTTTTGACGTTTCGAAATTTAGAATACATTTGGCCTGTAAATTAAAAATATTTTTTTGTATTTTTCTAAACAATGAGTCTACAAAAGTGTGCGGTTTTTGTCCATCGACCATCAACCATTTTAAAGTCGAAATTATAAATGTGTGGATCTTGGATGCAACAGACTTCCCGTTGGGTGAATATATTTTTGGGTGATAATAGACTCCTTTAGCTCACCGCTTATCAGTTGTTTCAGGATCTTGGTAAAAGGACAATCACGACGTATTCACGAATCACATCCACTGCTTCAATTATATTATATACTTTACCACGATGTATTGATTCATGTTTTGTTTTACACATTTTAAGTACCCACTGTTATTACGTTCAACTTTTATACTTAGTCTTGTTTTTTATTTAGTGTAAGTGGCATCAAATTCTGACACGTCTCTAGTTGATAATATACGTATTCACGTAAGTAGTGGTAGAAAAGTTTAGAAAAGGTTCAAGTGCATTTGAAATTCTGAACCAATCATCGAACCTGAGCACCATTACATAGACACATACACATTGTATCCAAGACGACGACACTGCTAGGACTGTTTGTCATATTTTGGTAATATATATTTAACAATTCAAGCAATAATCTAGTGTGATCAACAAATCGCAAAAAAATTATTACCGTAACTGATGTGTAAAGATTACGCACAACTGTGTCTAAGCGTTTCATAAAAATCAGATTTTATACGGTCTAGCTACAAGATACCATTGATTAAATATTTAATCAATGAAGATACCGGTTTATTTTTCCACGTCGTGGATCGGTTTGCGCCCGAAACTTTACTACTACGCAACTTATTGTACAGTTTGTTTTATGTTTTGTATAATACTACAATACGATGTATACTATTGATTTAATGCAGTTTTTTTCTCATTCTGTACAAGTTAATTAGTACAATAGTCAATAGTACACATTAGGTATTAGTTGATAGTTTCTATAAATATACTCATTGTTGTTATTAATAAATCTACAAAATTATAAAATGCCTTAAAATAAGATTTAATGCACTTAAAAAATGCTCTTAAAATTATTTTTAATTTTGAAAAATTTGTTTACAACATAATCTACAAAAATCACTCGAAAACGTTAACGACGAGGTTATACAAGATACTAAACGATGAAGTAATGTCTACACTCAACAGTCTAACATAAAATTAGGATTTAGATAAATAGCTTCCTCATCTTTACTTAATTGGCAATTGCATGTATGTTTTATATCTGTATATACCTTAGTGTCTACTGTCTACATGCGTCAACAAAAACTTCGTCTGGCGTCACATTTACCTGATCGATAAAAACATAATGAATATTTATTTTTATTTTTTTAGAATTAATGTTAACTATATTTATATCGAATTTTATCCATTTCTATATAAAAATGACTTAAAAACATAAAAATGCACTAAAAAGGGTCAAAAATGCTCATGAAAGACGTAATAAAGACCAAAAATGCAAAATAAAAGTTACGTTTTTTAATTCCTTGATGTATGAAATTAACTTCGTACTGGAAAGCAATGCTTCGGACTTTCAGAAAAAAATGCAATTTTCATTCAAATCCGTTCTCAATAATGTCCATAGATTGTAAGACGGATATAATATTATATGAATTACACCAACAATTGCAGGTAAAAAAAAATTAAAAATATATATAAAATAATTTAAAAAGATTATACATTAATATCTATAGTTACACCTGATATATTAATTACCACCTAATTATTAAAAATGCAACTTTTTCTTATCAAATAGCTATTTACTTAAATGACAAGAACTGTCAGAAAATAGTGCTCTTATAATAAATGTACATATATTATCATCATTTAATTCTTGAAATTGATTAAAAAACTAATCTTAACAAACAGGTAATTGAGTATTTTTAGTAAAAAAAATTAACTTGAATTATGAATTAATTACTCACAATAAAATGTAATTACGATCATCATTATTGAGAATTAAATCATTACCACAAAATTACGTAAAAAGTAATTTCGTTACACTACTTATTAAAAAGTTACTTCCCAGCACTAAATATAGTAAGTGTAATAAATTAAGTAATGGCTTCGACCGCGATTTAAGATACCTCGTATAAGATATATTTTGTAAGTAGGTATCATCATGGATTATGGAATAAAATATACATAAATTATAAACTATAAATAATAATATTTGAAGCACTATAGTCTATAGTGCTATTTGGACCCACGATTTAAGATATACTTAAATATATCTAAAGTAGTATCTTAGTATATTATCTTAAATCGTGTTTGGACCTCAACTACAGTCAATATCCAAATAATGTCAACGCCATCTAACGATTATTACCCAGTTTTAGAATAGAGATTATCTTTTATACCTAGTACTGTTGTACGGTCTTAAACCGTGCTACTACCATTCACAAGATAAAGTGATAAATGATAATGCCATTATCATATGAAATTATCAATCAATGCCAGTTTAAGGTTACGTATTAAAATCGAATTAACTAAATATCAATTCAAATTTCAAAAGCAGGAAAGTTTTGGTTGAAATTATTGAAATAATCAATAATATATTTAGTTTAAAAAAATTGTAATTTACTATTGTTGTGGTGTTCCAAAAAAAAAATCAGTATGAATTTTCTATTCTGTGAAATAAATTTTGTACTATGTTTTCTACTCAAATTGTTATAATATTCTTGTTGTATTTTATAGTTCACAATTTTTTGAACTACCTATTATGGGAGTAGCTGGATCTCATTTTACGAAGCGCATACGAAGGTTTAACGTAGTCGAACGGACAGAACGAGTAATAAACAAAGATAAACCTATACCAGCGCCATTGCATAAAGCAGACGCTGATCGGCTGAAACACCTTCTTGAAAGTAATTGTAATGTAATATTATATGTACACATGGTTGATATTATTTTCGGATTGATTTCAGATGATCCACAACTGAAAGAAGAGCTAGTGAATAAAAATTCAACTCTTGGAAAAAATTTACAAAGTGTTTATGTTACATCCAAAGGTGATGTAAGTACATACAAACTGTTGATTATTATTAAAACCAATTACCTTAAAGGTAGAACGTATAATATGATATATTTTGTTTTATAGTTACCTAATGTTTACCCCACATCAAAAGCCAAGTTGCCACAAAATCGAGCACAAGAATTTAATACGGCGTTCACGTTTCAAGAACCAGAAAATGTTCCTCCAGGACGGTATACACTTACTCAAATTACTGAATGTATAGCTGATCATTATAAAGATAAAAAAATATACTCATCACAAGTTTTAGCTGATCGAGTTAAAATTGATAAGAAATTAATGGGTGTGTATAAAATATTATGTTTAAAGTTGAAAAGTTGGAAAATTAGACAAAGTTAACAATATGAGCCCCTAAAATATTATGGAAACCATTCATATTTGTTAATTATCTTTATTATAAAGTAGATATCCTTTGTTTATTCGGCAATAAATCATTACATTTTCTAATTAGGCTTTTTGATTGATGAAATCATTCAAAGTCTACAAATCTGTACACTTAACTTACAATTAGAACTTGTAATGATGAACAAGTTTCCTTTCCATGTTAGTGAAATATTATCGAAAGGTTAGTCTTAGTAGACATTTCTAATACATATTAATATAATACGTACTAATGCAGATGCAATATTTCAGGATATTTTTCATATGGTTTTTAAAGGGATAGGTGGTGGATAGTACTTATAACCAAAACATACCAATATTTTGATGGACCTAGTTATGTGATAATACTTTTTAAAACTGATTTGAATTTGTTATTATGTGTACTTGAGATCGGTCAGTCAATTTGTCCTAATTTCAACACCTCAACAACTATAAATTTAGTTTCAATATTTAGAAATTTCAGAATTTTCAAACTTTGATTATTCAAAATTTAAATCAGAAATCTTAAAATGTAAGACTATCCGATCTCAAGAAGACATTATAATAAATTTAGATCAGTTTTCTGAAATATTGTATTATTAGGTTGATTGTTAGGATGGATAAAAAGTACATGCAAATCAGAAATTTTTTTCATTTTAAAATACAAGCAAAAAACTTATATTATATTATAATATTTTAGAACATAAATACCAATACATACAATTTAAATTAAAATTAAAACTAAATAAATATTTTTAAATCATATTTATCTTATTTTTAATACCAAAAATTTATCTGTAATTTACCACACAAATATTTCCAAAAAGTTATTTATAGTTGTTTTTTTCTTAAGAGTGATTTAATTTTTGAGATTTACAATTGTTGATACAAACTCAAATAGTTTCAGATTTACTTTATAAATCCTGTTTAAACAAGCTATCCAATTTTGATTAAAACTACATCTAATTTAATGTGAATAAATGTATTTCCCACTTTGTATGGAAAATATATTAAATAATAAATATTAACAATTTTACTTTTATGTTTAATTTTGTTTTATTTAGATTAATAAACATAAAATACTTTAAAAGTTCATTATAAAACTAATTTTCAAGTTGAGAACACCCTTTTGTTTAAGTTACTAATTATTATTTTCAGTTCCTATAATAATCCCACATCTTTTATATTATATAGGTAATATATTATTATTTAATATTAAATACAATTTGTATTATTATTTTTTATGTGCTAAAAATAATTTCTGCTCAGTAATTACTATAAATATAGACTTTCAATAAGTGTATTGCTATTTTTAAATTTATCTTATTCAAAATAACATAGGTATTGTACAATATAACAATAATTATTCAATTAATTGTCGAGCTATAATAACTTTTGGTTGAAGCTAATAAAAATTTAAAAAAATCAATATTTATTATATGAATTATTATTTAATACATAATAGATAACTTTCATGTTAATTACAACTAATATTACACACATACTACATATTATTATATATGTTAAATGTTCAATAATAACAGTATTCAACAGATGACCTATCAAACTTTTATATAGTTTTGATATATAAAGTCATATAATATATTATGACTAGGGCTGGGATTTTAATGCCCTAAAAAAATGCTTTTATGATCTACAAATTTTTTTATTTTTAATAATTTTAGAATAAATTACAATCAAAAGTTTTAAAAATGCATTATAAAAATCTATTACAAGTGTAAACTGTAAATACATAGTTTTAGTATAAATCTTTTTAAGTTGGTGGTCCGATAATATAATATGAATTACGAGTACCTACTTATAATCTGTTATTTTTATTTAAAAACCATGTTGGTGTAAAAATCTTAAAATCTTAAAATAAAATTTCAAATTCATACACTTGGTTTCCAAAAACTCAAAAAATGCTCCAAAAATCTAAAATGCCCTAAAAAATTAAGAAAATGACTTAAAAACTAAAAAATGCAAAATAAACTTTCTTATTCTCATTCAAATGTACATAAAACAAATTTGTGACAAGACGAGCTTTGAAAAACAATGCAAAGTGCATCGAAATCCCAGTCCTAATTATGACCTACTTATTTTTCTTACACTATTCTGTTATAATTATCAAATAATGATATTGATCACATAAAGTCAATCTAAGATATTTTGTATTTAAGGATTTATTTTAATCAGAACACTTGCTAATTACACTTTCTATGAGATTTAACTTATATTTGTAATATAGTTAATCATTCAAAAAAATATTGAAACTGAATTGTGTCAAATTATTTGAGTGTATTTGATCAATATTCAATATGACAATGTTGTTATAATGGTAAAACTAGAAATGTTTCTTCAATTTATTGAAGTCTGGTTTAGATTAATAATATAAACAAATGATTTTCTGACATTTTCAGCTAATATAAAATAATTTCATTGTTTTCGTAGAATGTAGATCAATATAGATATGACACTCATCAGCTGATCTGAACCTCCGAGAAGTACGAGAACGAGCTCGCACGCCAACCTAAGATTATAGACTTATACATTTGTTTAGGTACTCAAGTTACAGAAGTATTAACCGTTAGGCCATTTTGAGTCCACAATCAACCAATTAAACCAAACCATAATGTCTTAGGAATGATTGTTATTAAGAAGACGTCATACCCGGTGTGTTGTCTCTGTCTAACACAAGTGTAAAAGAAATATAGAAAATCTAAGAACTAAATTCTTTCAACATTTAATTAATAATTAATATTATAGAAAATTAATTTATTATTAAATTTGTAAAGAAGAATATGAATTATGCTCGATCAGAGTTTTTTCTTATTTTTATAGTAAAACAAGTTTTTATGAACATGAAAATATAAATAATTTAAGTACTTATTAGTTATTACTCATTTCAAAAAAAAAAATTGAATGAAAATTCTTCAAAAAAACTCTCAAACACAGTTTGTAAATAAATATACTATATATTAACATTAAATAAACTATATAGTAATACTTTAAAAAAATTGATTTCTTATTTCTTAAATAAAAGACAGAGACCACACATGCGGGTAAGAATTTATTGTAACAATTATTTTTAAATTCATTTTTCTAATTAATAATATTTTTAAGAGCTATACACACCTGTCATTTAATATTTATCGTAATGTGTGCAATTTAATATAGGATAAAATCATTGCATTTATAAATAAAATGGTATGCACAGTTTTATAAAAATCATACTTGCTGATGTTCAAAATCATTTTAAAGTTTATCTGTAGATTTTTCCTTATTTCTAAGATAATTGAAATATTCCTTCATTACTGTACCAGCCCAACTACATTCAAAATCTTTATATGTTGTAACTTTGTGTACTTACCTCATACTCTAACTAATTGATAAAAAAAAAAACATTGTAAACTTGATGGATAATCTTTACTTCACTTGCTTAATATTATTTTAATATTTTAAGGTATATTTTATATTATATGCAGTACTACAGTGTCACTATATTCATGATTTACTTATTGTTTTATTTTTTTTACAGATAATATACTAAAATACTACAGGGTATTTGATATGTATATACCAGAAAAGATGGTAGAAAAGAAGACTTCAAGTAAATTTTTCATTAGTAATGCCATTGACAAGATTAGACAAAACTTAGAAATAGATAAATATAATAATGAACGAAAACAGATTGGTAAAGATTAAAATGCACCAAAGAATAATGTTAGTCAGGTGCTATAACATAATTTCTTTATTGTAAAAATTGTTAAATTGTGTTACAGTTTGATGATAAAAGTACTTTATGTTTACTTTTATGGTTTTATGCTGTTTCTTATGTTATGTAATGATTTTATTTTTAATAAAATAAATAGTTCTATGCATTCTAGAAGAAAGTTATTCTGTATGACATTTTATGATACAAAATTTAACATTTTTAAGTACATATGGAGATATTAGTATTAATTGTGACATTTATGCCGGGTTGCACGAACAATCACTAAACATTTAATGAATCAATAGCGAACTAATGGTCTTTTAAACATAATTTAGTGGCCCATGATTGGTCCATTCAATTTTATTGAACCTTTAAATTAATACATTTTTCAAGCAACCCAGCATTACTTATCTATTTAATGACTAACTACAAATAGATTATCATCATCTTTGTACAATATGTTATTAAATTTAAAGTTTATTTTACCAGAGAAATGGATCAAAATTTTGTTGGTGCCACTTTGCTACTTTAACCTAACTAAGTACTGGTTCAAAATTAAATTGTTATTGACTGACATTTTCAGAAAAATATTCCAATTTGAATTGTGAAATTTAAAATGTATGTTCTAATTTATTAAAATATAAAACTTAGCATTTAATATCATAGATCACAATATAATATTACTGATTGTAATATTATTATACTAATATGTATGGTACTTCATTAAGCTATCTATTGTGGAGAATTTCCCATGAACCAATAATACATACAAGTCCATTTTTTTTTTTACTAGAAGACCATAATATTTTTAAATATTTAAATAATTCATGGACTGTTTTAGACTGTGGCCTGAGATGGCACAAATTTATTTTTGGATGTGAACAATGTTCACTGAACATCCATACTTTTCTTAAAATTGATTAGCAGATGATTTTTTTTAATTTTAATGTATTGAAATCAAAATTTGAACATGCAATTTATGTGTAACAATTTTCTGAAAAATGTAAATATTCTAATTTTAAAAATAAGTTTTTTATCACCACAAATTTTAAACATTTTTAGTTCAAATTTCAACAAAATTAGATATTTAAATGAAGAATAACAATTAATGATGATAATTAGGTATCTTGTTATTTATTTTCATACTTTCACTGTCTATACTCTATAGCATGAATTGTATATTTAATATAGTCTATAATGTTTGAACTTGAGCTAAAATAAAAACTAGTTAGTAGTTACTTATAAAGAGATGGCTACTGGCTGCTGCAAATTGTATTGATTTATACAAATAAACATTCTTGTCATGTTATTATTTGATATTTTATTGTTAA
Organism: Myzus persicae; assembly: GCF_001856785.1. Lineage (NCBI taxonomy): Eukaryota > Metazoa > Arthropoda > Insecta > Hemiptera > Aphididae > Myzus > Myzus persicae. The sequence continues at coordinate 51,758 of NW_019102045.1, read as the reverse complement.
AAAAACTCCAATAGGGTATTGTATACCTAATTAATTTATGTAGCTTGTAAAAATTATGACTATATAGTATATTGTATAGGTACCTATGTGTTATTTTTTTTTGTAACCAGTGTTAAAATTTTACGAGGAAACTTGTGTTGAAATTTCAAACATTTTGATTAAGGAACAAACAACTTTATTAACCTACATCGAAAAAACTTTAATTTTTGATGTATCTAGTGGGTGTATCGCCACAAAGTAGTTCTAAATTCAACAGAAGAGATTTTAAATTTCCAATTTGTATAGAAACAGTGACTTCAACAGAGGCGTACGCTTATAGCCTACCCGTAACGTCTACAATTATAATTTTGTCTTTGAGGTAGGTACATTGAAAATTTTAAATTATATTCGTAAAAAATATTTATTAATTTTTATAAAATTTTTTGTTCGTATATGATATAGGTAACAAACCCAGGATTTAAAATCAATTTTCAGTTTTTAATTTTTTCTTAGCGAAAATCGCTGCAGTTATATTTTTAATTTCATAATTATTGGAGCGAAATACTTTTAGGTATACGGGGAAATTGAAGCAGACTGTTTTGACGAAAACATAATTTTTTTGTTCATTGTATCAAGAAACTGACTACCGTGAATTGTCCAATAAATATAAATCTGCGAAGGAAATATTTTATATTTAGTTTGAAGTTTACCTACTTGTGATCGATCATTCCACTTTTATAATTTTGACCCTCGCTCTTAAATTCGATTTTAAATAGTAATAAAGTGAACAGTGATTATTTGAAATGTAATTCAAATGAGAGCGGGATGATCTGATGATCGATCTCAAGTTAACTTCGTAACGAATTCAAATATTATATTTTCAGATTTCTTGTCGCATTACCGACAGTTATATCCGGTACGCTGCACAAAAAGTGGTTACACGATTTTTAGTGAAAAATTAAACATGTCGAGTGTCGACTACAGATTGATGATACGCTGAATGTGCGATCAGTACCGCCTCCCCATCTCGTTGAGTCTTTTCTACTACATCACACTCAACCATACAATAATAATCAGCTCGCTACTACAACACACACAATATTGACACTCACAAAGAAAATGTTCTGTATTTAAAAGGTTCCCGTTTCGATTAGAAACTGACAAACTGTATATTGCAGGTACTCTTGATTAGGGTGGCAGTATTGTGCTAAACAGTTCCCCCCCCGTTCCCGGTTTCAAAAGGAAAAAAAGGTACTCTTGATTAAGCAGAAGTTGACCGGGAGGGGGATTTATATTAATATTTTGGCTGCAACTTGTTTGCGCACATTTTATAATTTTTACCTGAAAAATCGGAACTCATTTGCGCACACGGTTATCCTAAATGTACAACTGGTTTGCGCACACGAAAATAAGGCTATATGACATAAGTACCAAAGGTGCAAAAATGCAAGGCTGGGCATTAACGAGTTAAAAAGTTAAAGTTAAGTTAATAAGTTAATTTTATATTTACTTTTTTACTTAACTAGTTACTTTTGGCTTTTCATTAACTTAACTGTTAACTGTTAAAAATGACATATCATTTGCGCCAAAATAAATATTTTATATAAGTAGTTTTTCTAAATTTATATATCTTATAAAAATTATATTATATATGTATACTATATTATACTAATATTATTTTCTATAAATAGTTATTTGAAAATTGCTGTCTTATAAGAATATTTTTATATAAAATATTAGAATATAGAATATTTTCTATATTTTTGCTCTTTAAACAAAATACACACAGCCCCTTTATTCGTAACAGTTTTATTACTGAAAATAATAGACACGTTTCCTAATCATATCGACTATAGGTCTATAATATCACTATATTAAAATTAAAATTAACACATTTTACACAAACATTATATTATATGCATTTTTAACAAAATTTATTAACAATTATTATTAATAATAAGCAAGTATTAACGTGCATTTTTAACCACACCTATGAATATATTCATACTATTCATAGACAGTCCTAAGTCTGTTAAGACGTGAGAACTTAAATGTATGTAGGTACTTTAATAATTTACTTATTAAGAGGGTATTAAAAGGTCAGGCCAGAAGGTAACTGTGCGCAAACCATGTGCATGTTTACGGCTTAACTGTTCCCAAACGAGTGGTAATTTTGTGCCCAAAAAAGTTGTCTTTTTGGTATTTGTGCGCAAACCAGTACCGCCCAATATTTTAACATGATTTATAATTATCGATATAGTAACTATTTTGGTACTACATACTCGGTATCAAATAAAATGTTTGCCTAACAAAAAGGGAAGGGTGCTGATCGCCCCCCCTCCACTAAAAATATCGTTATGTTATTTTTATATAGGTTGAAGTCAGTTGGAATAACACATTAGATTATTATACTTCTGTGGACAATATTATATGCCATAAAAATCTGTTATAAAGTAGATTTACCATATAAACCTGATTTACTTCATTTACCGTTTTATATAATGTCAAATTGTCAAATTATAATGTTGGCGGAAACGTAGAATTGTTGTGACAATGTGACCCGATAGACCTTGATATTATTATAAATTCCATTTACACATGGCCGGTATCATACTATCATGGCACCAGCTATAACCACATATCAATATGTTCTTGTAATCTTTAGTATGTTCCTATTATATTATAATATAATATATACTATACAGGGTTATTCACCAAACATCCTCATTGCTCACCCTCTTTTTTCTCCAATAGTGCAGTTATAAAAATCTGATTTTTGGAATTTTTAAATACACTTTAAGTTTTAAGACAATGCTTACAAATTTTTGAGATTTTTTGTATTACTTAAGTAGTGTCCTGTGGAGATATGAAGTTCTGTTTTTCAAATGAGAACGTCGCTTTTCAACTGTAAATTATTCAGTGGATAATTTTTCTGAAAATATTGAAGTATCAGAAGCAAAATTCAGTATTTTTTGAGTTATTTAACTTTATATTCTAAGGACGGGTTTATAAAATAATAGGGCTATAGTGATGATTTAACAGTCTTAGTCTTTAATATATATTAATCTATCAATATTAATAATTATGAGAAATGGGCTAAGTTCTACGAGCGGTGAAAGTGAGTAACATCTCCTAACTAAAAAACACAATGTGTCATATTGAGTAAACGAGGAAACAATAAGCGCCCTTTATGTTATTACTTATGCTTTCCATGTTTTCATTGCTTTCCTAGTATCATGAAGGCGGTTACTGTGACCGGAGATGGCAGGCGAAGGGATGAGTCACTATAATAATATAATAAATTAATAAATACTTATTTTACTCATATTTTATAGTGACATTTATATCAGTTAGTTAAGTTGAGTTTATTCTCCTGTATTAGGCTGCAATATTTTTGGATATAAAATATCTGTAATTTGTATCATTTACAACTATACTTTTATTTTAATATTGAAACATTGGTCAATATTTAAAAAAAATCATTATTTTACCGGGAATTTCCTGTAATTACATTCCCAGGAATTTTCACATTACTAGTCTGTCCGGCTAACAAATTATGATTTCACCACTATTCTTAACTTTTTGAAGTACACAAGTATCCAAAAAAAACATCAATATTCGTAATACTCAGTAAACTATATTGAGTGATGCCAGAATGCGTACAAAACACAAAATTTCTAACTTCCTAAGGCCAGGACTTCGAAACCGATAGTCTGATTGACAAATACTGATTATACAATTGTACTATAATAATAAAAATAAGTAAGTTCCAAAAAAAAAAAATCGAAAAATTTGTAATGGGCGGTAGGGTGCATTTGTTTCAAATAACGATGTAGCATAATATATGGTATACGCAATGGAACAATCTGGTTCAGCCAATCGGAGAAAATCTTTTTACGCGATATGATGTAGTGCGAACCCGGCTTTAGCTGTGTCTTCCATCGACCACATACTCTGTACATGGTAAACGCGTAAACGACAACTATAGTGATAACAATAGATTTGATATTATATTGTAATATTGAGCGTTGTTCGTCCTGTCATTCGCAGTAATTTTAATTCGTTTCGTCTTATTAGTTGTTTTTATAGACTCGATTACGAATTAAATTAACGTTCGACTTACAAACAAAGTTTTGAGTACTTTAAGGCTTTTAGCTATACTTTAAAAAGTAAAACCTATACAGTTCAATCAGGCGTTGTCGCAGCTTCTGTATGTATATATTGTATTGATTAATTGTATACATAGTTTATAGGTACCTATTTATCTATTCGATTTCTTTAGGTGTCTCAATTCCCAACAAACACACCGTCAGTGCCCTATGATTCAGCGGCTGCAGTAAAACTTTTTTTTGTGTATGACGCGATCGATCAACACGCGCGATCTAACGGATTGTACAATGGTGAGTATCATGTTATTTTCTCTTTTTTAAATACAATTATGTCGTCAGAATACTGAAAAAAGCGTGGCCCGTCCTGTGTATAATATTTAAAGTATTCGGTCGGGTCTTGCAAAATGTCGCAAAAATATTCGTTGTCACATTCCGCAAAAAGAGTATTGTACTTATATAGGAATGGCTGTAATAGTACAGATTTTTGGTAATAATACTTATATTATTACAATATCTCGACCAAAAGTCACCAAAGCAAGGCCGCCATATTTGATTTCGCATCCATGCGCTGCCGTACAAGCTCATTTGCTGTGTAGATATAGTGAGATATTATGGTATAGAATTAATTTCACGTGTCGGTTACTGCGTTCGTAATTTTAAAATAGATTTTTGATATATGTAGGTAAATAGGTTAATGGTATAATTTCGAGCTTGCAAAGCAGACGAGTTTCATATTATGCGCCATCCTGCACGTAAAAGGAATCTCGTGGGAATACTATTTAACTATACAGAGATTTAATACCATCGTATCCTCGAAGTACCTATATAGTACCTACACATATAATATAATATGCATGCATAGGCGCAAATAGAATTTCATAGAAGTAACATATAAGTAATTATAAGTAACTTCGTTATTTATTCATTATTGATATAAGTACCCACGTAAAATAATGTAATTTATTAACATGCGGTTTTTCACTGTCAAGCTATATGAAGTACAAGTACGAAACGAATCGTGAAACTGTTGACCTGTGCTATGCTATGCCTTTGGTAAATATAATATTAATATAGAATATTAAAATAGAATACGACTATATAGTCGTAAAGATATTAACTATTGAATTATTCGTTGCATAATATGTATTTTATATACCTTTTTTCTTTATGAGTATAATAAGCATAAGTTCAAATATACTACATTTATTTTTCTATGTAATGTCATGCAATTTTTAATTACTTAAATTTGTGTATAGGTATTTTAATCTATTTTTGAAATATTAGTATACATGTAACATAATATGTATAATTCAGTTGTGTAAGCTGGTTGATATTTATAGAATTAGACTTTCCTCGAGTGCGTTTTTCAATTAGTATATCTACTTTTCATCTTCCTGTCGTGGACTCAATCGGTATAGGTATATTATGTAGAAGGTATCTTAATATTTTTCGTCATTAAGTGACGTTTCGCTGAATTCTAATTCGCTGAATTCTAATTCGCCAACTCCAATTTCGGCGACAAAAAAACCAGTTGTGTATGAATTGCAAAAAATCCCATTTGGCCGAATCTTGTTTTTCCGAATCACATTTTGCCGAAAAATCCCATTTTCAAAATATATTAATAATTATTACCTAAACTATTTGTTTTAATTTAGATTTGGAAACAGACAAAAAACAATCATGGACCAATCAATACCTAGACCAATTTTTTACCACTTCTATTTCGATTAAAACTAAAAATGTTTGACTAAATATATAAAATTATACATTAATTTTCTTAAAGTTTGACCAATGTTTATATATTTTTAAATTTAATGTTCTGTCGTGGTGAGAAGTATAGTTAATTTATTCAATTTCATTTACTTTTTATGTTCAGTCTTGATTTCATTTGACATAATTATTTGAATTTTTAAACCTGATGATACAAATAAAGTTAATTTTTTTTTACAGAAAACGAAAATATTGTTATTTTATCATGATTATAATCGTCGATATGGAATTCTCGAAATGGTATTCGGTGAAATGGGTTTAAATCATTTTTCGTTTACACCGGACTCAATTAGTTTATCATTTTTTCCGGTTCAGGTGTGGGACTTAATATTGCTGTGTAGTGTGTACCGTTTTTAACTATGAAGTAAATATATTTGAGCAAACTTCTAACACTACCTACGTGACACCAGTAATTGCAATTTATTCCGTATCCGTTACCCATTTTTTTATTTAAGAAGCTACAGCACCTACTGTATCATAAGAGTGCGTAGCTCGACAAAATATTTTTTATCAACTATGTTTAAAGTAAAATATGTTGTTTAAAGTTAAAATAATATTTTAATTGTTACTATCATGTTGTTCTGAAGAGACTCAAACGTTTGAGTAACACTATCTGTTGTAATCAAACAGATATTTAACGTACAGACCCCATTGACCCAACCTCTATTGCGGTTATTTTTTATAAAAAAAGTTTTTTGAAGGGAGGACTTTGCTTAAATAAATTTTAGCCCCTTTGTGAAATTTTACAGTACTGTTTACAGTAGAAATACATTATTATTTNTTTTTTTTAAACTTTCAACAACTTATTTAAAAATATTTTTGAAATAATATAGGTATTAAAATATAAATGTATATTATATATACATATACCTACCTACCTACCCACCCATTAAATCATATTTAAATTTTTTTCTTCAGAATAGTTGCAGTACATATTGTTTAATATGTTTTGGCGTTTTAATTTTTGTTTGCCTTTGCACTACCCCGAACTTTATCTCATCCGGAACCATCCAGAGCGTGCAACATTGTTCGGAGAAATACCTAGTACTGACTGAATTAAATTTAATATAATATGACATCTGCAGAGCGTCGTGGATGTAGCCCGAGTAAGTACCTAAATTATAATTTTTCTTGATTTTAAATCGAAAATATTTTCCGCTGTCCCATAAACAACCGTTTCGTTTGCACCGGCTTACGGATACACTAATATTGTAATTAGAAGCATTGCGTTCTGCAGAGGTGGTTTTTTCAAACCGCTGGGCACGACTTACAGGCGACACGAGCACGAGCGTAAGAGTACAAGGACTTAGGAGATCACGAGCGGAAGTGGGGCTCACACGCCGTACCACGCGCATACAGCGAACTCACAGATCGTAATTTTATAATAATTTGAATTTTGAAATCAATCAATTATACGTTGGACGCACCACGCACGCACACACGCACATATACACGCATGATTATTATTATTATTATTATTATTGTATAAACAGGTGTACGCATATAATTTGCATATTATACGATATACATATCGGCAGATCGCGGGTATAAAAGCGTCCTTGATTGGTTTTTTTTTGTGTTTATTTCGGATCACGGCATTCGGCCGTCGCGCCGCCCCCGGGGCCAAGACATAATCATTTTACTGCACGTTGTTATATTATAATACTCAAACACGCTACCTGCCTCCAAACGGAAAACGACGGACGTCTCGTTCGTTATTCGTAGGTACTTACACAATATTGTTTTAAAATATCGATACCTAAAGTTGTTGTCTATTCCGCATAATATATATATTATAATATAGGCACTCACTACGGGCGCTGGTTAGCCGTGATGGCGAAACATTACAGGAGTGAGCGCCGTTTATATAACACGCCTATTCCTCATACACATTAACACAATATTTAATTATTATATAAATATATTCGTTGAATACTTCATAAGTGTTATTAGGAAGTTTTGACGAAAAACGCACCGTGACTAATAATAATAATATATAGGTTTTAGGTATATAAAAATTTGCGAACCTACAGGAGCAATGTTATCTGGAAATACTAGGAACTTAAAATTTCAAAAATGTTATTTTAAATTTAGATACGAATAAATATTATACCCATAAAAGAATATATTATAAAGTAAAATAAATACTTCAATTTAAATAGTTCTGAAGTACACTTAAATAGAGGATATCCTTGTATATTATTATAATATTATGCAGCATCATGATATAATTATGAACCACAGTGGCATAGTCTGCAACGGACTGCGATGAGGTTACACGTTACACAACATATTATTATGACAATGTACGAATATTATAAATTATATCGTGTGATATTGTATTGTCATCTCATGCGAAGTCGCCTTTCTGCACCCTATATTTATTTCCAAAACGATGTGTTATCCAACCCGTGTCAATATTATATATTATATGTTAGCGGCAATGATGTAAACTCAGATATGGTCAAAAATGAAATTACTAGGCAATATTATCGAAAATTAGACATTTTAGGAAATTATGATGGGTAATTATCATCATTAAATTAATAAATTACTAAATTAGCCAGTGTTCTAGATGTATGAATTTTCATATTGATTATAATAAGCAGGGCTTGAAATCGATTTCAAAATCGATTTTAAATATCGATAAAAATCGTTAAATTTTTTTAAAAAATCAAAATTAATATCGAAATCGTGAATGCTTGTAAATGATTTTCAAAATTTCTATTAAAATTGAAAAAAGTTAAAATCGATATTTTATATCAAAATCGAAATCATTACAATATAATCAAATCAATTTTAAATAAATTTAAAAAAAAAATCAAAAGTATACAAGCATACAGACATATCAGGTCTATTTATAATTAATATTTTTCATATGCACACTCAATGTTAAATTGGGTAATAACTTTGACTATACATATTGTATATCATGCACAATAGTGTGTATAGTAATAACCACTAATAATTAATGACTAATGTCTAATATTTTGTTTTCTGAGAATGGGATAATTACTTTAACTTGTTTGAAATGTTAAAGTAATAAAAAATAATATACAATCATAGTTCAAAAATTGAAAATAATTCACTAATATCAGTGATATCGAAATAATGTTATTTAAATTTTAAAATTAAACTAAAATCGAAATAAAAGAAAATTATATTTAAAATCGAAATCATAATATAATTAAATCGATACTCTGCATCAATATAAAAATCATAAAATCACAAAATCAATATATTATTTTTAAATCGAAATCGAAAAATATTAATATCGATAAGCAAAATTGAAATTAAAATCGAAAATTTTTGTTTCGATTTCAAGCCCTGTTAATAAGTATTGTCGATATTTTTTGATCTTTTATCACAAAATACATATATCACGATAACAAAAACTATTGCCAAGTCCGTTGACATTATCTAAATTATTATTATGTTTTATACCTAGCTATGGCCGCTATGGGTTTAGCTCTTGATTATATAAAATTGCTACTGTTTGGAATCACCTTTGTCAGTGCGTTTTTTATGCGACTGCAGTGTGCATACTGCGTATATAATAGTTTTAATATTACCAACTACCAAGTAGTATTGTTTAGTTTCGAGTATAATGGATTTCTAGAGAAAAACTCATCATAATATTTCATATTTATTTATTTCATTTTCATTTATATTTTATAATTTCTTTGCACGAAAAATATAATTATTGCTAGGAAGACAATATTATAAGGATAAATTATGCTTATTTTTTCTAACTTAATGTCTAAAATGTCTAAATATATCTATTTTTTAAACTGTTTTGATTGATCTTAATTAAATCGACTACTTAAGCCATTAGTTAACATAATATTTACATCTAGTTCACAGTACAGGATATACTTGTATATTATTAGATTTCCTTTAAGAAGTTAATGATGTTGATATCTGATTGAAGGTCAGATTGTAATGCTTCTCCTAATATGTGTGGTATTTTGGTGTTTGTTTTTTGAGTTTTCAAACTTTAGGCATTCAGCTAGTATGTGTTTCACTGTGTAATCCGCTCCTCACGGTTGACACACGAGGGGGTCGTTATGGCCATGATGTGATTATGTGTAACAAATGTATGCCCTTTTTGGAGGTGATTTTAGGCCGGGGTTTGCCATATTATTTTTTATCATATTAAATTTAGTGTTTTGCATTGTTCAGTCCTTTTGCCATATTTTGAGAAATAGAACTTGATGAATATGTTTCTTTATGTTAGCAATTGACAACTGTGCATGCCTATTTTATTGAAATTAGAAAACTATATTAGAATATCCGCCGCAAAGGTGGGCAAGTTAATGCAAATAATTAACTCGAGTTAAGTTAAGTTAAGAGGACACAAGATCTATAAGTTAAAAGTTAACAGTTAACAAATTATAAACTTAACTCGATTAGTTAAAAGTTAATATAGAAAAAAAAATTAACTTAACTCAGTTTAAAAAAAGTTAATCTATTTTTTTTTTTAAGTAAATCACATAAAGAGTGAATGTGGCTTTCTAGTTTCTAATTTATAAATTATAAATCAATTTGATTTAACTTTTATTATAATGTGCACTGTATACCCTTTTACTTTTTTATTATTTATCAAATTAAACTATATAAAATAAATATATTAATATACACAAAATTATGTTATCAAGAAAAAGTACAGAAATGTTTGTGTTATTATAGTATTGGATTATATTTATTTTATACTGATATAGTAATATTTACGTATAAACAAAAAATTTCAAAATGTTTATAACTTATTGGTTTTTTTTTAAATCAACTGAGAATAGCTAAGTTATTTCAACTGTAAATTAAGCTAGTTAAGTTCATAAGTTAATTAGAAAACAAACTAACTAGTTAAGTTAAAAAGTTAAAAAAAAATAAACTTTTTAACTTAACTTTAACTTTTTAACTAGTTAATGCCCACCTTTGAGAATATGCATCATAATACTAGTTTCAATGTTTCATATTGTAGTACGTAATAAGTAATAACTAATATATGTAATAATTATTATTTTTATTTGCTAGGATGTTTACATTATCGTAGACACTTGTGATAATGACTGATATAGTAACAAATGAATATTTAATCACTGTCTGAGACGGTTGGATATTATTTGAAATGGCTAGGAAATACTGTTATCAACTTATAAAAATAGTCATCGTCATTACTCATTATAATGAACAAGTTATTCACTAAAATGACAAAATATCGACATTGCTGTTAAAATATATGTATACACCTAACTCGATAATATAATTTAGCACTCACATCGTGTTAAAGTTTCTAATGTCTAAAATGCACCTATATGTATTATAATATTACAATATTGATATATTTCGCATTTTTATATTATGTTTTTAAGTACATAAATATTTTATTATTTCTCAGAGTGTGATCTTCTGTCCTTTTTGATCATTGACCTACTTCGGTGATTATATTTTTTTTTGCTGCCCACGTTGGACTTATAATAACAGTAGTCAGTAAGTGGTAGGTATTGAAAACAAAATAAGAAAATGAACAAAATAATGCGTGTTTTATACTTATCCGTATCTGATTTTGATGTGATTGTCTAGTTTTATATTATGCTTATGGAAATGTGTAATTTCGAGACACAATAACAATAAGTGTTGGTTAGCGTGTGGTTAATATTTTTGTCCAGGCACGCGAAATGCATGTAAATCGGTACTCACCAACACGTATTAGAATGTTTCACACAGGGTTTTGTATATTTTACCTTATTTATCATACCACAGTGAAAACCAGAGCTTAAGCATGCATTAACATTAAAATCATATAATGACAGTTTCCTAACGCCTTACCGTGGTTAAATATAATGGTGAATTTGTATGCTAAAACAAAATTGTGCACTATTATAACTAAACAATAATATTATGTACACTATAGTCTAAGAATTGCTGTAAACACATACTAAATATTATAATTTTATAAACGTATTTTGCTGCGTGTCATCATAATAATTATAAAATTATTGTAAATATAGTATACCTCTATAGCATAATATTAATATGTTTATTTGGAAAACCAAAAAATGTGTATATATTATTCGTTAAAGGAATTTCAAAGGTTATTTTTACGTTGTATGTAGATTGTAGGTAGGTAAAATTAAATGACTGGTTGTGTTTTTCTAGTCGTATGAAATATATTCAGAACCTAAAGGCGTGTTATTTTAAAAAAGTCGAACAAAACAAATGTCAAATTCCCATAAAGTTCAAAGTATTCATAATATTCATAATGTATTATATTATATAAATGTTTTGTTGTTTGGCGGAAAGTCGTTAAAAAATATGTTGTCTTGAAAGCCTAAAATATTTGCACTTGATGTATTGTATATATTGCCTAATAGGTAATTTTAATCAAAAATACTTCTGTATCTAGCAATAACTGGTGCAGAGGAAATACCTCGAAATAACCGACATTGGGTTTGTGTGTGTAAGGTCTGTACTTGGTTACTTATAAACGGACATTATTCTTGTACGTTTTTTTTCGTAACTACATACTTAAAAACTCATTTAGAAGTTAACATCTATTTGAGTGTTATTATATTTGTGAGTTATTTTATTTATTAAAATATATACACTACATTATAAGCTATAGTGAATATATATTTTCTGCATGAGAATATTCCCACATTAGTGGTTTAATTAAATAGTAATTATTAACTTTAATAATATAATAGTTTATATTTTAATATATGCGTCTATATAAATATGAAAACCGTCCATAGGGTAATTACTATAATAACTCGGTGGCGTACGTCGAATACATTAGTTATATCTGTATAATTCAATATGTTGTAAGGTGTATAAGTATTAACTATAATATAATATCATCGAATGTGTTTGGCAGAATTTTGATTTAATATAAAAGTGTATGTTGTTATAACCTAACCTAACCTATAAGCTTAGCCGCTTAGGTACTCATTACTTTATTAGGTTCTATAATATTAATACTATTATGTATACCGTCATATAAAGTATGATTTATCAAAGTGATAGTACAATATTTTAGTTGTTGATATCATTTTATCTTTAAAATGGTTTAAATTTAATTAGTGGTTGTTAAGATGTATCTTTGATGTAGGTATTTAGGTAGAAAAAAGACGTGTTAAAGTCACTAAGCCAACTGGCCAATTAATACAAATATAATATAATATTGTGATATGCGTGTTATGCGGTCGGATAATATAATATTTTATTTTTAATTAAACAGTTTATTGAAGGGACAGTGTCTGCTGTAATTAGTGTAATTATTCATAAAAAATATTATAGAAATTAAAGTACGGTATTCTATCTAAATATGGTTTATCGACAAAATGCCAATTTTTTTTTTCATATTGTATACAATTGAATAATATTGAATAATAATTGATTACCTATACCTACTGTAAGCGTATGCAGCTTGTGTTGGAGATAGGGAGTTATGATTACTGCTAAATATAACAAAAATAACATGAACTAAATAAATATATGTGAATTTTAAAATTTAACACTAAAAATTAAACAAATCTAAAAAAAAACAACTTAAATTTAAGGCTACAGAAATCATTTTTAAAGACAAGGAAGAAGTTTTATTTTATATATAGAACAACATTATTGACAAATAAATAAATAATAAAATTAAGATAAATTAAAATAATGTGCTATAGGTACTTCCGGTACAACTGATAATTGGAACAAATCTATAATGATAATATTATAAACATTAGGTTATTGTCAGAGATAGGTATTACGTAATTACATATGTATGATAAATATACGGACATTTATTATTATAATAATTATATTAATTATCAGCGCAGTCAGAACATTTTAATTACATTTATTTTCCTTTTATTTTATACTAATGGTAAAAACTCATCTTAAAGAAAATGTTAATTGATTACTGTTTTTGCCTTTTGGAAATATGTTTTTGCGCTAATTAAAGTCATTACTAAATAACATTTTTTTCAATTTCTTGTCGTTCTTCTGTTTGATTTGTTTTTCCTTTTTGATTGACAGGTTTAAATTTAAATTTTATATTCCAAAGCAGAATATTTGTCTACGAATTTCTATACTTAAAAATCAAATTTTGAGCAAGTTTAAAGAGAGTATTTAATGTTTAGATGAGCAAATTGGAGTGTCAAAGTGATTAAAATTACTACACAAAATGTTGTGTCATTCTCTCATCGTAACTTTATACACCTATACTTAAACTAATTAACTACTTGTTTTAAATTCGATTTTATGAATTAAATATTATATTGAAATATTCTGCATTAAAAATATATCTATGCGGTCATTCGAAAAATCAAAAAACTTAAAAACATTAACGACAAAAAATAAAAAAACTTTTTTGTTGTTTCATAATGTCTTTGAATCATGTAAAAATTTAATATTTCCAAAAAAATTTATACTCTTAGGTTTTCTTTAAAAATTCTGGTTTGTTATAACTTTAAATTATCTTAAGAAAAATTATTGATGAAAACTTTAAAACTTTTAGAGAAAATGACTATTTGCCTTTAAACGAATCACCTTGTGTATTTGTGTATTTTAATGTAATGTAGGTACAATTTAGTGTGTCAAAATAATTTGATACACATGGTATATAGTTAGTGTGTAGGGTGTTCCAAAATTAAATTACGATCATTAATTCTACTTTGATGTACATAATAATATTATAATATATATACAATATAGTTCTGCGTAGTGAGTACCAGTAATGTTCTGAAGTATTAATAACCCTTAAAATGTATGCGTGGATTATAATATACGATTTGTAATATTCTAGATTTTGGGAATGCAAACAAGCTTTTACGTATACATTCAATATTGTGTAGATACTATAGTATTATAAAATATTAAAATGTATAAAAAATACTCGTACCGAAACGCCACATCGGGGTCACTACCTAGTTAATTTCTATAAACCGAGGTCAATCATTTTAGGTACTACTGTGATAGGTACCTATAGCAAGTTTATTTTTATTTTATTTTTTATATTTGATATTGCATTACCACTCGTAAGGTAGTCATAGTAATATTATAACATGTTTTTTTACTACTGGAGCATACATCACTACCTAACTACTATGCGGCTTTAGTAACGTAAGGTACGTATATTTGGTCTCATCTATTTCATGGTTGTGAATGTTATTTGCTAGGTAGTACATAGTAGATTCGTACTAGTTGAATATTTAAATTAACTTTTTTTTGTTTTTTAAATACAATTTTAAACAACTACTTTAATTTACTTTAATATTTTTATAAATCAGTATTTCAAAATATTCGTATTTGTATATTTTGTATTTAATATAAGTAAATATTCAACAATTATGTAAAATATTAAGCCCACCTTGATTTAATGTATTTAGATCTTAGCAATTCTGTGGGTCTGTACATATCTAAAAACACACTAGAAGAAGCTGATGATAATTTTATAATACCTAATTATTATGTTTCTTAAATAAGTAGTAACTAAAATCTGTGGGCACTAATGTTTTTAATGTTTTATAAATTGTAATTTTTTCTTAAATTCAAAACTAAGAATAAAGAAGCTAATTAAAAAATGTTTTTTAACAAGACGTGTGAGTAGATTATTTAGTTAGTGGAAAATAATAAATGTAATATATTTTGACGATGATGATGCCTATTAGTAATTATGTTTATGCTTTTATTATATATTACATAATACTTTATACATTATATATTTAAATATACCTATACAATATATTGTATACTGTATAGCCAGTGGCGTAGCCAGGATTTTTTTTGGGGGGGAGCTGATCAATTTTTTACACAGCCGTGGTTTAGTTTTTGATCGAAACCATAAACCATTAAAATAATTTTTTAATTTTATTAATATTTCGGGGGGGGGGCTGCAGCCACCTCAGCCTAACCC
Source organism: Myzus persicae (assembly GCF_001856785.1). Classification (NCBI taxonomy): domain Eukaryota; kingdom Metazoa; phylum Arthropoda; class Insecta; order Hemiptera; family Aphididae; genus Myzus; species Myzus persicae. Next base: position 35,993 of record NW_019102045.1, on the reverse strand, counting down.
CTGGCTACGCCACTGTGTATAGCTATACCGAAATGCAGGTAGAAATTTAAGAAGGTATGCATTTACGACCGTTCAAAAATCCACCCTTTTTAAACTTACCATTTTCTCAAATAAAAAAAAATTTCAATATTTTATGTAGGTAGTAGGTTTTATCACATTTTATATTCTATATTTTTATCATTTTATTATAAATTAATAATTTTTCAATGTAAATAAGGCAATTTAAAATGTTATTGTAAATTATTAAAAACCCTTATAGTTTAAAAGAAAATATGAATGTTTTTTTTATCTATTTTCTGGTAGCCGAAGTAATGTTTTTACGCACTAGGGTTCTCTTACTCAGATGACGCCTATAGGCTATAATATGTTTCATATACAATAATATTATGTGTATTGCATTGTATGCATGACGTGTATGTCGTGTGCGTGATGGAACCATTAGATTCTCACAAAAGCCTCCATGATTGATGAACATTCTCAGTCGCGTATTACCATATACCTATTATATGTGTTATATCGTTACGGAGATCGTCGTCGGACGAATTCGCACCCGAAAAACGTCTGAAAAACTGTCGTCGGACTAAAGCTACATCTGTATACAACAACCAGCAAATGACTTTTCGTCGTTTTGAACAATTCTCGCGTTCACGCGCATTACCCATGCACATATATATATACTTACCTATTATACGTATTAATGTATTATACATAGGTATGTCGTATGTGTTTATATATTATAAACGTGATGCATGTGTGTGTGTGTGTAAGTTTATTTTATATTATATGTTTTTTCTACTCATTTAACGCCCCCGCGGAAAACGAGGGCCGATGCCAGCTGGCACGTGTTCTAAAATATACGTGCTTGTGCATGAAATATATTATCTATATTACTTTCATACAGGTAAATTATATCACGGTGTCTCGTGTCTGTCCACCCCGCAAATGCCTCTTGCAATTATTATACTATTATTATTAATATTATGTTCTTTTAGTGGTGCATCTTGTCGTTAAATGAAACTAGCATTTTATGCGAAAACATTGATATTATTCATAAAACTTTAGATTCTTTTAACACGTCATGTAGACACTGTTATAACCATGTGAACTATGTGGTCATAGATGGTTAAACACTCTGTTAACATAATAATAGGTACGTGTAGGTAACTACGTTATAGCTACTGCCTGCTGGCCTGCTGGGTGTCTCGATTACAATTCCGATAACTTAAAAAAGCAACAAACCGGCCACGAACACAGCGATGATATAATAATAAATTATTAATGTTAAATATTAGATATAGCCCGATCATAAAGGTATCATGTCACTTGCAGAGTGTGAAATAGTATTCTCTCTAGTTTATTATAAAATGAATTATACTAAAACTTTAATAACCTAAACATTTACTCAATATGTAGACTTATTTTATTACCTATTTGTGTTTATTTATTGCCTATTTTATTTTATTACCTACTTTAAAAAAAATGAAAATAAAAATTGTGCACCAGTTAATTTTTTTTTATTTAAGAATTTCCTTGTTACTACTATGAAAATAATTATAAGTAGTAAGTATGTTTTAAATTTTAAATATTATAAAATATAATACGATTTACTATTTATCACATAAGGTAATCAATTAGAAATTACAATCAAGTATCAATAGAAACGAAGAAAAAATATAAATAACAATATAATTGGTATTTGGTCATAAACTCACGATACTGCTATAAAAGATAACATTTTAAATCAATGTCTTATTATTATTAATGTTCTCCATTATTTCATCAAATTGAATAATATTGTACACGCGAGGCGACTTTGTAGGTATATTGTGTGTGTATCTTCGAATACGTGTGTTAATTTTCTCGTTGTTTCAACACAGAGTAATGTCTTGAAATACGAGTATTTTTAATAATAAAATATTAAATTAGCTATGGTTGATATAAACATAAAATTATTGTGCCATTTTCCGGACAGGTCTGGTTTGTACGTTAGTATAAAAATATACAGTTTAAATTAAGGTAAAAAAAAATGCTTACGTCCTCGAGGTGCAGCAGTACAAGCCTTTTCTATAATGAGTAATGACATCAGACGTGCAAAATAGCCGGTACTTACGATGTCGCCTCAAACCACCATCGATTATTATTGACGATAGCACTTAACATTACATTTATAGACAGGGTGACTATAATATCGCAAACCATGCACAATATCTTGGGTAGTACGCATAGAGTATAGTAGTAGTACGAGACATTTTAAAACAAAGTTATTTTTGGAGTTTAAGAACACCATTATCTATGGGAAATTATATGCTTAGATGTATAATATTGTATAATTTAAATGATAATATACGTTGTTTGCAACGATGTTTGTTATTCCTTTTCATTGTTCTCAGCATTTAAAGACTCTTTTTATTCCCAAAAATGTTTCTCTGGTCCACGACGAAAGAATCACCCTGTATAGTAAATAGAAATCGACAATCTGCACTAGACAGTAATATGGTAACTAAACATTGCAGTACACGCGATTTCAACCTCCGTGTCACATTCACTGCACATTTTATTGTTTTGCTATCGACGACTGTCGAGCATATACCATTATTGTGGTCTGTGTTATTATTATTATTATTGTTTTGAACGAAGCACGCGATCGTTAGTACCAAAAACATAATAGAGATATTCAATAATCTTCAGTTGGTACATATTATATTAGTTAGTTTCTTTGGACTACAATCCAACCAATATTTTCAAATGTTTTGCTCAGTTTAAGTATATACAATTTGACATTTTGGTTGTGTTCTATTTTATTTTGTATTGGTACAATAATATTATATTTTAATTTCGAGTAAATGTATACTAATTAACAATAACTATAATGTTAAGTTAATACGTATTCAGTTACTATAGTCTATAGTTCGTTATAAGAATATCTAAAAATACATTGTACATAATAGGTTACTTGAAGTCTTACCTGAGGAATAGTTGTATTAATATAATCATATCAAATATTTATTTAAAAATTATAGCTAGACCATAATTTCTCATTCCTGAACATAATATAATATTTTATAGGAAAGAATATTTGAAAAACTATTATTGCGTGATGAGTACCTATATAGTACATAAATTTTTGTTATAAAAATAATATTTAATTATTGTAAGGTATGTTGAATTGTAATAGTTTATAATGAAAGTTCTATTAAAAAAAAAAAATTGTGAGATAATTTTATTTGGTAAAAACTATAAGTTATCTCAGGCTCCTACGATAAAATTAGGTAATCGTAATATCTATAAGCCTTATACCGAAATGGGTAAATAAAGATTTTTCAATTTATAAACACGCCATTTATACTTTGAAGCCTTAATAATTTTGCAATTGTTTTCTGTTCATTAAATAAATATTAATTTTTATATTGAATTTAACCCGTTTAACAATCGAATGTCTGTACTTGGCATAAAATGATTCGTTTCATCGACAGTTGTTTAAATTAAAATGTATGTAAGATAGGATTCTTATCTACGGATTATTGAAAGATGAGCAGTTCTTTTCATATGGAAATGATGGTTTTGAATAGTTTTCTCACTCGAAGAGCAATCGGGTTTTGAACCTGAAATTTTTTTTACTTTTGTCATTTTAATTCTAATAGGTACCTGTGTATGTATTATGTATAATGTATATACCTATGTATTTTGAATCTTTTTTTTCAATTTTACGGTATTATGAAATATTATAATTTATATTATTTTAACTGTCAGATGAGTCCCTTTTATTATATGATTGTTTATCTACTCAAACATAGCTATTTATTTTATTTATTCTTTTTTTAACGTAAATTCTTTTTTTTTGCCAGTTACCACAAATATCGGATTTGGAAAAATACAATAATTTATGTTATTATTACGTAAAGTCGAGTAGATTAGGTTAAAACTGTAAAATATATTTCTATTAAACACAGCATATTATTACCACAGCATTTGTATTGTTTATAAAACAATATACTTACTTATACCTTATAAGTTATTACTTATTATTAATTTGAGTGGACCTATATAGTTTTCATTATAGTCCATAGAGAATAATTTCATTGGTGGCTCTTCGAGGGATCGGATGTGTGTAAAGAACTTATAATTTACGAACCTCGTCAATGCCTGTTAACATAATGGGGTTATTTAATAAATAATTCATTCGGTAAAAATTAAAGTGCCTACTGTTCCCCAAATTTAATTAAGTTCCGTATATAATTATTAATGAAAAAAATATATTTTTCAAATTTTTAAATTTAAAAACATATAGGTGTTATCGTGTGAAAACTCAGCAATAGGAATTTAAGTTTATATATTAATAATATATTATATTGTTTTTTTTTTTTTACTGTTTTATTATAGCGTTTAGAAACTATAATTACCTTTTATGTAATAAATAGCTGATACAATGGTACTTAATATATTATATATATATAATATATATATAAGTTAATTTTATAGTGAAGGTATTTCAACATTTAAGAATAATAGATTGTCGATGATAGAATGTACAGAAACAATTGAGTTAAAACTAAAAACAAAATGTAATTTATTAAACTTTCAAAATTAAAAAAAAAACTTAATTTATGATTTAAAAACGTTTTTTACAGTAAATTCACTGACGTCCCTCAAGTTTATGATAAAATAATATACTATAAATCAGAGTCAATATATAATATTATCACATAATATGTTTAGCTTATTTTTATTGCTATTTAAAATTTTTCCAATTTTTTAAAACATTATCTACTTAGTTTACAGTAAGAAAGCAGGGTTCTGATAAAAAAAAAAATAGAAATTTGGATCACTACATGACACTCCTTGCAGTACAATAAAATCTCAAAAGTTTGAAAATATATAGTTTAAAAATATATTGAAAAATTCCAAAAATCAGATTTTGAATAACTGCATTATTGAAGAAAAACGGGATATGAGCCTGTTTAGCGAATCACCGCATGTTTATGTAGGTATATTTATTTTTCTTGAACTATAAATTATAATTAACTATATATAATGCTGCTAACAAAGAATTTATGGTTTTTGAATAAAAATCTGAATTGAAAAATAGATATCGATTGAAAAAAATATAGAATAATACAAATTTCAGTGTCGTAAATGTTGTGTTAACAATGCATCTGTTAGAAGTATTATATTTTTAGGTGTTTTTTAAGTTTACAAACGATATAGGACTATTGTAGTTGTTATAGAATATAGATGAATAATAGAGGAATGCCATGGCAATGTGCATATACCGAGTAATGAGTCAAATACATTATTAAGTGTTATAAATTAAATTATAACATAACATATGAATTGCACAAGAATATGTTTCAGTTTTATGTATATCAGACATTGATTTTTTGACAATATTACATAAATTCGTTTACAATAATGTATGTGTACAACTCGTTTCCGCTTAAATCGATCGCAAATAGTTTGATATTACAATATAATATACATCTGCAATTACACCTACATATTTTATATTTGGAAGATACGACACATCTAAATGTAATTTCAGTGTAATTTATTGTGAAATACTCCAGAAACATCATATTGTACAACAATGCTATCCAAGTACCTATTACCTATATCATATTAATATATTATGTACAGCTGGTTGTTATGTTCAAATAGGTAGCTTATGCAATGTTTGCAAATACCACATTATAAATATATATTTTTTTTTTCAACGTAAATTTTGATTTTCAATAAAAATTGATTTAGGTTTATGTATAATTTACGGTGACGCGTCTATATCGAAAGCGACAACACTATTAGAAAACCAATAACAATAGTAACTGTTAATAAACTTCAGAAGATTATTATTTTAAAAATAATTATAATATGAGAAGCGTATACCTAATTAATTAAACCGGATAAATAAATACTTGGAATTCTAATATTCCAATTCTAAGTACTACCTAATTATGTTATTAACGCAATATTTATAGTTGCACACCGATACAACACACAATATAATATTATTATGGACTATTTGTGCGTTCTATTATATTATCGTATACGCGACATCGTTATAAATTATAATAATATTGTCATTCGACGTCTTTAGAACAGAGCAGCTCATTAATTATGCACAGATATTATTATAATTAATAAGGCGGCGTGCGCATCAGTCTTAGGACCTAACCGCGATGTTGTCGATTGTAGCCTATTGAGTAGGTGGAGGTAGTGTGGTACATATCAAAATAGATCATTAATAATAATATTGTCGTGAGGAGCGATTCGTAAAACTAATCGCTGTAATCGCGCGGCTGTTCGGCCGATAATAATAATTATTCACGAGACGGTTTCGGCTTTTTTAAAAAATCATGTCATTCAAAAACATCGGTAAAAATAATGTAGGAGAAAAAAAACAATATTTTTAAGATGTATAGGTACGAGTGAAATTGAGTTCAAAACAAAAATAACACCATTTAATTTTGTTCGCGTCCTTTTAAACAAAACGTAGACACGCATTTATCGCCTACACTCAATGCAGCCATGCAGGTGACCGGCAACACTCAATTTATTATTCTGCTAATGACCAGCATGTCGGCTGATCGGAGCCGAGGTATAGTGTCGCTCTGGCTTCAGTGTAATTCATGAAGCTGATAGTAATTATTTTTTTCGAAAAAAAAACTGTTTATGTCATTCGACTTACATTGGTACACACTACGCGCAATGAATTCGATACTCCAAATAACAATTTTTCATTTGTGTTATGAGTTAAGACTTTATGACTATTGCTTTCAAACGTTGTAGGCATATACACCAACACAAAAAATAAAAAATGTATCATAATATTATGATCATCACCTTATAGTACCCATAGCCTAGGGCGCCAACCTTTTCCAACACATTCAACAAGTAAGCTACTTTAAACATTTTAAGTATCCGGTGCTCGATCACTATTTATTTAGGTAAATACTAGTGATGGGAATAATCGGGAGAAAATAATCGAGCAACTCGATTGTTGGTATTTATCGAGTAACTCGATTATTAGGAAAAATAATCGAGTGATAGCAGTAAAATTACTAATTAGTAATTAGTAATTACTATTTATTAATAGTAATTACTATTTAGTAGTTAATAGTTAGTAGTTACTAGTTACTAATAATAATAAAATACTAGTAATTCGAGTATTATTTTATTCTACTCATCAGTTAACTAAAAATATCTGATCTTACACTTGAATTCTTAGAACGATAGAACACAAAAATGTTATTGCAATTTATAAAAAAAAAAACTTAATATATATTTTTTATTAAATTAGTCAAAAATTATATAATTATGTACTTACTTAAAATATATTTGAATAATTGTATAATTAAAATTAACGACTTGTTGAAGAAGGTGAACAGTAAAAGGCGAAAAAAAGTTACTCACAATAACGTATAATGTTAATGTTATACTGTCACTATAATACGTCTCTAACGAGATTCTTACCTACAAAAGTTATGAGTTGTAATCTACATATAGCTAATTTTCTATTATGAAATTGAGTTTTAACTATCATCAGTTATTATAGATAATTATATTATATTATATTATATGGAATTAGATATCGTATATGATTCTGAAACCTTCTCTTAGACTTAAAAATATTACCTAGATTGGACACCTATACAACATATAGTGCATACAATGACGACGATTAACGCGATAAAGTGATCAATAATAAAAAAAAAAAATAGGTGTAATTATGAATTTGTATTAACCATGTTTTTAATTTTGTATTAATAAGATGAATATTGGTTGATTTTTAATCAATAATGTTTAATGCTTTGATTATTTTAATCGAATGAATATCTCGACAATGACGAAATAATATTTCGATTATTTTAATCGAGTGAATATCTCGATTATAGTAATATCTCGATTACTAATAAGTAATAACTCGATTATCGAAATCATTCGATTATTCCCATCACTAGTAAATATTACTTCTACAACAGCCAATAAGGTGCCTAAATGTAGGTGTGACGAATTTATGGGAAATTTAAATTCTAATTACTCAATTATTATATTATAGCGAATTTATATGTCTGAAATATATCTATATATTATGGTAGAATACATTGAATATTGATAGATAGCAGTTTTTATGACTTCTATTTCCATTTTTATACTATATCACTGAAGGATTTTCCATTCCGTGATTCATGTCCTTTTATTTTTTTCTCTCTTAGTCATACTCATCAGTCATCGCTGATCGTCGCTTACGTGAGTAATAAAAAAAATGTTATGATTGTTATCGTTTGTTTTCAGATCACTGGTTGCTGAAATTATTGTAAAATAGATTTCAATAATGATAATTTAAATAAAAATAAATTGTATAGGTGGTCCGCGGCTTGTAGTAAACTGTGCTCGGCTTACGCCTTACACCCTAACCGGAGTTGTATAATATCTATACATAATTAATGGGCTGCTCTGTCCTAAAGACGTCGAATGAAAATATAATTATAATTTATAACGATGTAGCGTATACCTATACAGTATACGATAATATTATAGAATTATACCGTAGGTGCAGGTGAGTAGGTGATGGTGCGCGATGAGTCTCAACTCTCAAATTCTCAAATTTAATCTTATACTATATACATTATACACGCCCGTTCCCTCCATAACGATTTGTAATGTATAAAATTATTCGCATTGTCAACAAAATAATAAAGATCAAAATTGTAATTTACGATTTACGTATAGGTTCGCCCCCCCCCTCCTTCCTAAGGACGCCGCTGCCGAGTTTCAATTTTCGGGTTAGGTACTATACAACTATGTGTTTAAGTTGAATATTCAAGAAACCAAGAACCAAATATCAAATATTATTATGTTTTTTTTTCGTTATTTAATTTCGAATCGTGTCATAATAGTTACTGGCGGACTGTGACTATAAATCGGTGCCAGGAAACTCTCATGATCGACCTAGCAATAATCTAGTTATAAGTCATTCAGAAATTTTCATGAAATATGATGTATATAATTAATGCTGCATTAACAAACAAAGCTCTAATTCTTGGATTGACTTAAATTAATTCGTATTTTAAGATTTAAGCTTCGATACTTTATGGTAAAAATTAACATAGTAATATACTATAGGTATTTAAAAAGTATTGACATTTGGTCCGCGGAAAAAAAATGTCTCGGTAAAACAGTGCCGAAATGTTGTTCTTGTACATTCAGTACTTTGAACTTTATTATTGTCCAGGAAAATTAGTTCGGTTAGCGTGTAATGTAAAATGCTCGTACAACAACAATGCCATCTATCATAGTTCATCCATTTTTATTCTGTCTTCAGCACAACAGAAATTCAATAATACCGAAACTTACAATCATGATCATATCTTAAACGTATAATGAATCGTAGCCACGACTCGGGATATAAGTAAAATGTGTGATTGAATTGATTTAATTTGTATTAGCTATATTTGATTGTATTCAATGATAATAATGTAATGAACATAATATTTTTTTTTTTACAATGTACCTACTATACATTATTATACATTAATAATATGAATGTTTCTAATTTCAAACTACTGTATCTATTCTATTATAAATTATAATGTTGTTATTTTTACGATGGTTTAATAACTAGGTAGGTACTATAATAATTATATAGGTACCTATACTGAATTGTCTGAATTTATTAATTATTGACTTTATCACCCCAGTCAGGAACTTCGCCCCCCCTAGATTTTAATAATTTGTCCACATTAAAATAAATATCGGTCCCAATATTTATATACTTCCACCCTGGTTAGTCCGCGCTGTATAATAATTATGAGTTCGTTATTATTTTTGCGTTTTCGTTTCGTCGGAATATTAAACCGACATTGACGTGCTGCTTTTATCCGAGAGAGAATCTGTGATCATGATAATATTTTAACATTATTTTAGAGTAGAAACGATTTTAACATAATAATAGCCATAGGCGTAAGTAAACCTTAAAGTTAGGGGGGGGGGCTGAACCCCTAGCATTTTTATAATAAGTAAATTAAGTAGTGGCAATGCTCCCCCCCCCCCGCAAAAAAAAAACACGTTACATTAATCAACAATAAATATACGATTAATGTTTTATTTCATTTTATTTTTATAGTGTGTGTATAACAAGTGGAAAGAGGAGGTAAACATTAAATTATTAAAATGTATTATTTTAGTTACAAATTCAAGTTTTTAATTTAATTTTGTTAAAATATAAATGAATGTTGAAACATTTATATGGGTGACATTTTAATAATACACTAGTAATTAGTAATTTGTTGTTTAAGCCTCCGATCAATATTAGTAAATCTTTTAAAATATCTTCTTTATTTAGAACATTTAATAAATCTCTTTCGATATCAATAGCTATAATAAATTAATATACTACATTATAAACATTATAGAGTATTATAGAGGTAAGAAAGTTGACCTTATAATATAATAATTATAATTGTTTATTCGACGCATTGCTTAAAATGTTTTATCATTAGATGCGGATCTTCTTGGAACAGAAAGTGATAAATGTAGCTTTTTTTTTATAAATTTGGAAAAACAGATTTGTGAACAATACAACCCACATTTCTATTCAGTTCTATTTATTTTATAATTAATAAATCCAAAAAACATATGAAAACAAAATTTGACTAATTTAATGTAATAATAATAACGACGTCGACCAGAATACAAACTGTCAGACACAAGCGCACAGCCGTTGTACTTATGAAGATCGATTGGTGATGAGTGATGACAATATGAAGAAAATTAAGAAAATAAAAGTGATTCTATTTTTAGCAAGACCGCGGTCGGTAGGCACAGCGATCGTCGTCCGGTAATCGTTACTCGTTATCGCCATTTATACAAAAATGAAATCGTGGATATTCTTTTGGGTGACTACTACTTTTGTAAAAAGTACCAGACATGATACGTCATACACTTGGTCATCAGTCATCACCAGGGCACGGGACTTAATGCATTTGCATATTTATTCGGGAAGTATATAGTATAAATCTGATCCGGTAAAAATTTGTGTTGTGGTGTTTGGAGTTAAAGCTTAAAATTTTACTGTGCGTATGTTTGCATATGTTGGAATTTTTTTCTACAAATGCTTTTTTTTAAGATTTATTAATTTTTATTCCATATTTTAAAATAATTTTTTATTATTTACTCTTAAATCTATTTGTCAGTAAATTAATTTTATCTACATTATGGCAATAATACCGATAAGGCGATCATCAATAGTGTTAAGGGGAACCCATTTTATTTTTAGCTCTGAAGACGATATTATTTTTATTTAATCTGTCTTTTATAGTATTATTTTGTTTGTCGGCACATAGTGATCGACGGACTGCGATCGTTATTGTGTGCATGTATATCGTCAATCGTTGTCATGTTCGTATTTGCATTCGTTATTTTTTGTATTTATTAGCGCTCGTATTTGTGGTATAATATGCCAAAAGAAAAAAAACACAAATTATTCAGTTGAGAAGTTTCATTTTGGAATATGGGGATTATGTATTTTCCGCAGACGGAAGAATTTTACTTTGCAAAATATGTGAAATTAAAGTAGATATGAACCGCGATCTAGTGAAATACAACATATACAAACAGTAAAACATATGAAAATGATTAAACGGAGGGAAATTGTTCATTACAAGAACCCAGCAAATAATTACACAAACTTATACAACTAAAATATAATTATAAAATGATTATTTTTTATTACATACAAATTTTAATTGCTAGATGCTGAGTGTTAAAAAATCCAAATTTTTTTTGTATAATATAGTATGTCTAAAGGGGATGAGGTGACCGAGTGGTCTGACGCGTCCGCTGCGACGCAGCCGGTCGCTGTTCGATCCTCGGCTACCGGGCGGCATTTTTCTCCGGACAAGTCGCGGTGACCGGAGAACAAGTGCTGCCATCCCCCACCCCCGGGGCATGGCAGAAACCTACGGGTGCCCCATTCGAAATTCTGCCAAAAACAAACACACACGTGTTCCCCCCAACCGTCCCAAAATATACAATACAAACAAACCTACAATACAAATCCTACTACAGCTAATGGCCTCAGTTGCCGAAGCTTAAGATCAATAAAAAAAAAAAAAAAAAAGTATGTCTAAAATATACATTTTTAGTAATATGTACAAGGTATATTTTTTTACAGTTTTTTTGAATAATAAATGCATATTTAAGAGCATATTTTTAAGATTTTAAGCACATAAAGCCCCGAGCCCTGGTCTTCAAATATGATGATAATAATATTATTATATAGTTTCACAATAACATACACAATTTTCCCAGATGTAAATAAAAAAATGAAATGGTTTTTTTTTTAATTACAATTTTATAAATGTAGCTAGGAGTATGGGAATTATGACAGGGGGGCTAAAATAAAAGTTAGGGGTGCTTAACTCCCCCCCCCCCTAGTTACGCCTAAGCACCACTGATAATAGGATAATGTGTGTGTGCGTGTGAAATTATAATCTTCGGGCTCGACGAGTTAACAATTTCAACTATGTTTCGTGTAGGCGTGTGTCTTTTTTGAATATTATTTCGGCGTGTATCTCGTATTACGATTTCAAGAACGAGAGGTAAGCGGAGGCGGCGACGGCGTTTATTATCGCGTTACGTCGTCGCCCTTAACTACTAAACGAGCTCTAGTCAACGACGCGTATTCGGTTTCCATTTTAAAATAAGAAATTGCTCTCAACAATTTTCGAGCAATAAACATTATTATCATAATAACAATATATATATAAATATATGTATACGTATAATAATGTATAGGTATAATATTATTATGTATAGGTACCTACGGCGGCGTTACTTGCGGTTCACGCTCGTTAAACTGAATAAGAGGCATTCGTCTAAAAGTCATAATAATATTATAATAATTAATATTAATATTATAAGATGCACCTACGTAAATTTGTCTCGTGACGAAGAGTCGAATGCCTACGTCGTCGCAATGTCACATTATTATAACATAATATTATTATTTTGTAAGTTGTTGTGTACTCGTAGTATCTATCTATATATAGTACATATTATGTATCCATAACGGGTAATTTTTGAATTTCCGACCGGTTTTAATGGCACATATTTTATACAGTAAATTATGTTAGTTACATGAATATAGTGCCACATAGTAATTTTTTTGGCGGATTTTTACGATAATTTTTACACTGCACTGTAGTAAGTTGTAGTTTTCAGTTTTCGATGCGTAATGTAATCGTAATGTGCAGACTTTTAACGATGTCACAATTTCCTATATACCTATAATATCTACCATGCTCGTTCTAATACGTTTTATGAACATGTATACTCTCGATACAATATAAAGTGTACTGAGTGATGCATGACACATTGACACCTAATCAACCTTGCCATCTAAGATACTCATAATTTCAAAAACTCTTTGAAAATATTATTTTTTTTCATAATGTTAAGTCGTTTAAAAACATTTTTCTAAAACAATTTATTTTATACCATTTTTATCGATATATTGATTTTTATTGCATATTTTAAAATAATATTTGATTATTTACTCTTAAATCAATTTTTTAGTAAATTAATTTTGTCTACATGATTTTGTAAGCAATAATACTTATAAGGCTATAATCAATGGTGTTACGGGGAACCCATTTTATTTTTAGCTCTGAGGACGATATTATTTTTATTTAATCTGTCTTTTATAGTACATTTTTTTAAAAATTCCTTGTTTTTAATTCCTCATTCCACAGCAGAATAGTTTTTGGAGTACTTAGATGTAGAATAATTTAATTTTGATCAAGTAGGTTATAAGTTATAATTATTTGAAGTTTTCATGAGTGGTGTGGAGTTAAATGGTAGAGGGCGGGATACCCCGCCCAAATGTTAGTTCACTGTCCACTCTTCTAGACTTCAAAATAAATATTTATTACAATAATAAGCTACTTGATCGAAATTTTATTTTTATAAATCAAAATACTCCGACTAACATTCTGTTTCAGAATATGAAATTAAAAATGAATGTTGTAGTTCAAAAAAATTGTAAACTTAAAAATGATTACATTACGATTCATAAATAGTAAAAAATGAATTTTTTTTCCAAAATTATTCTTTTGCAACAATTTAAAATTATGCAAAACAAATATTTCTAAAAACATTAGTGTTCTCTGAAATGATGAGTGTTAAATGAATCACTCGTGCATAATGCATATTATATATTTATATCAGAGATGAAAAACTTTTTTTAGTATACTAGGACGTATGGCGATTGGCGATGGCGATATTTTTATTGTTTATGTATTTAACAGTTCTAAATTCATGCATTTCACACTGGTGATCTGGTCGCGAAATGTACTGATAAAGTGAACTAAAAATGTTGTAATTATTTTTTGAATTATTATTCGTCAGGCTCAAACTATAACATCTTCTTTTAGGGACATATAGGATAGATAATGTAATATTTAAATTCAAACAGGTTCATTGTTTAAATTATAATTGTGATAAATTTGATCTGCAATTCGGTGTTAAACGTTTTGAAGTATTTAATGGTGTCGCCGGTGTCGGACGTCTGTACCTTGGTCGGGTCCGAAGGCGTCAGTCAACTGTCGATAACCGTCCAAGGATTACGTGCGAGCTGAGTTGAGGTTAAAAATGCGTTAGATGGTGTGTCACATTTGGACTTCGCTATATACTTCGTGCTCATTTTTCCTACATTAGATACCTACTTAGTAGAACAAATTGGATCTGCTGGCCATATTTATAACTTATGTAGAATAATATTGTTTAGACGTAACACTGTAGAGTTATTAATATAGATTGATAGTCCAATTTTTATTTCATAACCTTCGTATATTCAGATTGCTAAAATAGTAGAATAATATATTGTAATTATATTATTATATAATATACATAATATAATATTTATTATTAATCATAATTATAGCATATGCAGTGGGTTTTAGTTCAGTCATATTGCTTTATCTCACTTCGTGCAGAGCGTCGACAAAATGTTTTAGTTTTATAAGTTCATTATTAAAAAATAGTTCAAAATTAAGTTTATCCTGAATTGATCATTATAAATTATAATGTAATATTTTATACGAATATAATATTATAATAATGTTCACAGGTTATTATTGACTGACGAAAATACACGATTACCTAACAAGTCGACAGTTGGATACACCATACATATTATGTACATATAAATATGTTTAACCAATAGCCATTAATTATTAATACAACACAAGTCAACGTAAGAATAAATTGTTATCTAGTACCTAATATGGTTTTAATTATTGAATGTTTGATATTGGCATTTATACGATTGTCGATTAGGCATGTACTTACACATTGCCATATTATAATTATAATATGATGTATAATATTTTAATAGTCTAACAATAATTATAAATATATTCAAATAGAGGAAATTATTCGTTCAGAAGTCTCATATTGTTATACGTCATATATTATACAAGTCGCGTACATGGAATTTTTCCCACATAGTACGGCGGCGTGTTATGGAAACTTGAGATTTATCACGATTTTTTTTTTTAAAGATTAGGTACATATAAATTTATAAATATCAACCACTGTAGGTGCGTTTATTTATTTCCAATATAATAATATTATGTATAACGTTGTGCACCTAATAATGTAGTGACAATATGCACATTATAAGTGTAGCAAAACACATTTGGCTAGTAGTCGTAGGAATGAATTATTTCATTCGTCCCACGGCTTGTCTCGGCAACAAAGTTCAGCGGAGCAACAAAAGAAAGGCGTGTACCCATTACATTTATTACATAAATATAATATTTTATTTTAAGTTTAATATAGGTAGTGCTTAAGTCGTGTAACGTGTTTGGAGTTCGTGTCCAGGTGCGTACACACAACGAGGACACATGGCGACCGCCGATCAATAACGTCAAAAAAAGTATATCCAAATTATTGCAGTAGGAACGAGAGGAGGGTAAGAGGATTAACTATAAAGGCTCTGAGGCCTTTGGCCCCTTCAAAATTGATAGCTTACACTGCGACCTGCAGCTATAGAGCATAATATAGTTGGACCGAATACCGAACATACATTATATTACTATTATTATACGCAATGACACTTTGATATGCACATTTTCGTCGGTTTAGTTTCGCAGGTAAAGGACAATGGTGTGATGTACATAAAAAATAAAACGATGTAGATAATATTACGAGTAGCATATAGTCGACGGGTTCGTTTTTCTCTACACGACGTAATCGCAATAGTGATGGGATTTTCGTTCCATTTTGTGAATCGTCCCTTTCGTTATAGCTCTTTAAAATATTCGCTATTTTGGTTCACCAATAATGGTAATAATTATTATTATCATTCCTCAGTTCGCATTGACAGTCGATCGTCCGGTACTCAGTCACTTATTGGGTTGTCGTCGTCCTTGTCGTTTCGTTATAATATTATAATATTGTATTGGCTCATATACCTAGTAGGATACTAAAATTATTACATATTACCAACGATAGTTTTGGACGTTTTGGTATTATATAGCTTTACCTCAACCAGTGAACATTGATCGTTTCTTTAATATTTCTTTTAAATTCAAGCAATCAAACGTATAATCATCCATTATCCATCATCATTATATACACCTATTTATTATTTATTTGTTATTAACCATTACATGTTTAATACTTTAATATAATATTCTAACAGCAAACCTGATTATCGACTACAAACAATGCTATCGTGTAAAAAAATCACAGAATCCTGAGCTATTAGTAAATATTCTAACCGATTGAAGGAGGCCGAAATAATGAGTAGGAGCGTTCGGATGGATTTGTTTCTCTTCCGCGCTCGTTCATCTGGAACGATTCGTTCACGATCCATCATTACGACCATATTTCTCCGATTCAGGTGTTTTATTATAATATCACTACAATGTGCGCGACATCGTAACAAATACAAAAAATGCTATTATTAATTATTATATCAGATGTGTATACAAAACATTCCACTTTACTATCCGTGACTTTCGATAGTCTTCCAGGCAGACACTACTGCACATACCGAATCGACGATATTGCGAGTACATTTTTCTCACCCATTAGACGGCTGTATTATCGTATACCCACACGAGGGGAAAGTCGGTGCGAGTGGGTAAACATGAGTCGATAATATGGCGTGTAGGCCAACCGTCGTTGTTCACGATTCGGACTTTCCGGCATCGCCCGTTCGATCGGCGGCGGCGGCTGTTTTTTTAAATTTATTTTGTTTTATCTACAACTCGTACGATATAAGGGAAAACCGGCAAATGATACATACACCAGCTGCCGATATATTTCCTCCTCCTCCTTTCGTCATCTTTGTCCTTTCACCGTCTCACTTCCACGCATACTAAGTCGCAGAATGACGTGCACAATAATTTTGTTTTATATCGCGATGACCGGAGATGAGTCATCTGCGGGAAAACGAAAAATACTATCGCTGCAATATTATACAATTTGTATCACAATAACACCGGTACGGAGCGATTAATATATTATTATTACTATTATAGGTACTGTGGCTTGTAATAATAATATATATTATTCATGTATGTAGTATGTACACAAACGTACACACACACACACACACACACACACACAGTATGTAAAATAATAATGACTTGGCGTCGATGGAGGGGATTTGGCTGGGGTGGGGGAAGTGGCCGATAAATATAACTGACAAGCCGGTACCGGCTACCAACAGTCAGTATAACCTTCACGCCGGTCGCTAACCATTTTTTCTTCTTTTTCCGACGTCAAAACTCAAACCGATTCAGGTAAACCAAACTATACTATTACTTATACATTATTATTATTATATTAGGTTACCTCTGAACATTATTGTTTCTGTTATTCGTTCGCAGGGATGGGTCTAAATGTCGAAAAAGGGTTATTATTCTTTTTAACCTGATAAATTTGTTTTTTAATATTTCGTATTCTCACTATAAAATACAGATTTTTTTTCAAATTTAATCCATCGATTTTGGATACTTTTTGAAAAAAAAATCCGTGAGATTTTCTTGTGTACCTTTGTTGTTCAAGTAACTAGTTTCTGCATTTTTCTGGATAACTGCATTGCACTATTTAGATTATACAGTTTATTATTGTATAATTCTTTATTATTATAATAAATTCATTATTCTTGTTAATCTAAGAAATTATTATTTTTCTCTATAGTATATTTATTATATATATATATTATACATTTAAAGTCTTCACAAAACTTTATCGTAAAACATAATATTGTGCTCTAGCGGTTGTCACCAAACCAAATATAAAAACCAATACAAATTAATTATTTTCATTTATCACATGGATTAAATTGATTAAATCACAGAATGACGAAACTTTTATAGACTTAGAATTTCCAAACCGTTCATACGGAATCGGTTTTTCTTACTTTCCTCCAAATCGGATTATTGTGTGATCGATGAACTAAT
This sequence comes from Myzus persicae, assembly GCF_001856785.1. NCBI lineage: Eukaryota > Metazoa > Arthropoda > Insecta > Hemiptera > Aphididae > Myzus > Myzus persicae. Next base: position 17,520 of record NW_019102045.1, on the reverse strand, counting down.
AATATTGTGTACTATTATTGTGCACTTTTATATTGAAATTCCCATCATTTTTATAGGGTCTATGACATTTTTATAAATTTAATTTTGATTCTATTCGACCCCTGAGAATTGGTGGCTAAAGAATCAATATCAAATTCTCTTCCATTTAAATAATATATTAAAGTACTTATACCTTACTATCCGTTAGAAAAACTTTAATATTACGTGCTGTACTCATTATGTAATATTTTATGTTTTCTTAAGTATAGTGCTTCTTTTTTTTTTCGTGGGTAGGCGATGTCAAAATCCTATGTTGTTACAAAAAAAAAGTGAAAGGACCCTGTATTCAAGGCTATACTCACTCAACGATAATACCGACAAATGGCCTTGGATTATGTTAGTAGTCGAATAGTCGTAGAAATCATAGTAACAAACCACAACAATTATTATTATCGTTTAAATCCAAATTATTCAAGCTCACGGGCATAGTAAAAATGCACACTTCCTACTCGCACGTATTATTATTATGGTGTTATCAAAACAACGGACAAAAATACTTTATTTTTGTTTGATGTTTCGCCAAACAGTTGAATTGTATAAGTCTTCTAAATTCGATTTATTTTACTTATAATGTTTTTTTATCGAATGCACCATGAATGTCTATCAAGTTTGGTTTGGAAAAAAAAACCGTGGTTAAATAATTACAAACTATATTTACATAAAATAATATGTTATTTTTTCAATTTGAAAAAAAAAATAAAACACTTCATTATTGTTGGTTTAAAATATTAAGCTACACAACTAAACCCATAAATAGTTGTAAATTCATTTTGGGCGAGAAATCCTTGGAGACTGAAGTTAAATGTTATCCTTGAGTTTATCCTTGGTGTCCTTGTTTACACAAAATCATTTAGGCTCATTTAATACAAGTTTTATATAGGTATATATTTTTTTAAATTTAAAAACGATTTACGCGATTATAATTACTATATAAATTAACGTAATATTTTAATACCAAATTTTTGTGGATCGATTCACCAACTCAGGTTTTTTTTAGTTATCCGTTAAAATGTAATACGTTTAATTAATTTACTATTTCGGTGGAATTAGAACTGTTGGGATCAACAGCTTTAAAATGAACAACTAAAGTGCATATTCTATAACATTAATTTATACCAAATTTTCGTTTACGCTTTTCGTTTCAAAAAAAAAAAAATGTCTAGCCATANAAAAAAAAAAAAATGTCTAGCCATATTTTTTCCAACTAAAATTATTACATTCGTGTTACTGGTTGTCGTAGTCTTCAGTGGTTTGAAAAGTCTGAGCGGAATTCGTCGCATTCCGTGACCGTAGACGTGGTGCAAAAAAAAACTGCAAACTGTATCGTTTGACCGCTACCGTAATTAATAATTAAAGGATATCCCGAGAGTAACAATTATTGTACTCCGCAAACGTGCAACAAAAGAAAAGGTCATTAAAAAATTTAAAAAAATAATTGAAATAAAAAATAGTTTATAACATTATTTTGTACAATCTCTTGGATCGTCGAGTCGCTCCAGGAAAACTGCAACTATCGCCCGTAACCGGTTATTACCCGCAGTATTATAATACGTGTGTATAGAACATTGCACTATTGTAGGTTGTAACTTATAACTTATAAGGTTAGTGCACTGCAGCCCGTGTAAGTGCATTCCGCTGCATGAATTCCGTGGCACGTACATTAGACCATATATATAATATTATGTTACAACAACTTACATTACCGACACCCGCAGTTGTAGGATTTAGTGAGAATAAAATATGAAACATGACATGTTTTGGAGTTTCAATATTATCGACGCACAGCCACGATGTTCTCACGCATTCGACGGGGTATACACTATACACCAAAAAAGGAAACAAATAATGATCATTGTCCGTATAGTAATTATCAAGTGCTTACGATTCGGGGTTCATGACACGCGAAGCGACCGACGTTTTATTTTTTTTTGCTGCTTGCGTGCACTTGTTAGTTGTTTCGTCTTATTAACCGACAACGGTGGGCAGATTAAAAACGCGAACGTTGAAGGACCGTTTCGGCGTTGTAGAAACGTACTAGAAAATCGTTGATCAAACTGTGTAAAATGCCATGTAAAATATGGAATTATGGCTCAAACATCCCCGCGAGTTATTTTTTTTTCCACCGGTTTGAGCTAGTGAATTTCTAGATAGATTGCACAGCATAATAATAATATTATATACTCGACTGCAGTCCTATAAAATATAACGTTTGAGTCAGGGGAGTCTCAAAAAAGTTTTCAAGAGGGGGGGGGTGAACCGATAAATTGAAATTTTGATCATTATTATTTTGCTGACGATGAGAGTAATTTTATACATTAAAAATTGTTATGGTTGAATGCCCCCCTCCCCCTCCCCGCACTTGAGGACGCTCCGGGTTTGAATCTTTGGGAATTCGTAATGGGCCATCATTGAAACGCATTAGATAATTATTATTTGTAATGTCATCGTACGACGATCACGGCGTGGTTTTTGTTAAAAGTAATTTTAAAGTCTAAAACAACTTTTGCAGCGATTCGTTCTCGTTTATTATAATATTATAAGTTCTTATACGATATCCCAATACAAGCATATTATTATAAGAGTGTGTTTTTTTCTTGTTTAATATTGTAGAATGCCGATCGACTTCTACTACACTCCTGGCAGCCCGCCATGCAGATCCGTTTTGCTTACTGCCAAAGCTTTGGGTTTGGAATTGAACTTGAAAACTTTAGATCTCCACCACGGTGAACACTTGAAACCAGAATTCGTCAAGGTAAGTCTTCGAAAAAAGTTGTCTCATTCTATTGTATCGTAATTCGTAATAGTGCCCGCGCTGTACGGTGTTAATATTGTAAACGTTGTTATATATTTTTATTACAGCTAAATCCTCAACACTGCGTACCGACATTAGTGGATGGCGACTTGGTTTTGTGGGAGAGGTGAGTTCAAGTTAAATATTTATTAGATAACCAAACGAGTTAAAAATATTGAATGATATTATAGTATATTTGGCTTACAAATGGGACACGCTAATTAAAATGCCAAGTTCTTCCGGCTAGTGATAAGATAACATAAGTTACTGCAATTATTGATACGTTATTTATGAATGGTGTACATAATAATATATTTTTTGTACATTTAAAATATACTACAATAGCTGTTATTATATTAACTTAAATATACTGAATAGTTTTAGTCTGTAGTTCATTGTACTATCCAGTATTGTTTATTACTAACATTTTATGATAAATATAATATATTGTAGACATATAGGCATACAGCTTATCCAAGTCTTATTTCTTATTATAAACTTTCAAACTTAATTTGTCCATTATTATGTTAATTTATTATAAATTACAATATTTTATGTGAGGATTATGTATAAAGTACGGATTTAGAGTCTTATATATTATATGGTTCTATGTATATTTAAAACCTGAAGAGATTCAGTGAAATTTATGTGATCATTTATACTTAATAGGTACGTAATATAACTTTTAAAGATAATTTTACTCTGGTTAGGTCTGATACATATGTATATACATATTTATATATATTATCGAAATTAAAATATTATTTTGTTTTCAAAACTTTAAGCTAAATAAAATCAATTTAGCGATTAGCCAGTTCTAAAGTATATAATACAAGTCACAATAAGAGGTCAACTATAATTTTTCTGAGAAAAAAAAAATATCCAGATACATGATTTATTTTGCTTATCTAAGCGCAACATGTTTAATATGAATAATAATTTTAAAAATGTACCATTAAGTTATATACTTTGACTTCCGTTCACTACTCTTCTGGGTAAATACAATTATTATACGCTATGATATTAAAAGTAAAGACAGACGTCCTCACGTAATTCCAAGTGCATTACATGTACAGATTTCCGTAAATTGAACGATAATTACTTTCGAAGCGATTTATTTGTTGTGGTCGACTTATTGCGATATTTCATTATGACAATCGTATTTAAACTCGAATAGTAATTATGTAGTTAATAGTGTAATAATGTTGTTATTGAACTGCTCGAAGGAACATTTCTGCTGTGTAACCGCCCTAAAGTTGTGATTCGTAGTCATTATTTCCGGACAACGATCACTCGGTATCGATCGTAACATTTTGATTATTAGTTAAACAATATATATGGTGATAATAGTAAGTGATTGTTTGGGGGGGTGTCGGTTGAGGCATGTCGCCGACTGATTGTAATAATAATATTAATAATAAATAATAATAATATAATATTCAACGGTAATTATACTTTATTTTTTTGTTTTTAATAATTATTGACGTTTTCATTGCAGCCGTGCAATCATTGTGTACTTGGTTCAAGCTTACGGTAAAAACGATTCGCTGTTCCCCAAAGACCCGAAGAAGCAAGCGCTGGTCAATCAAAGACTACAGTTTGACGTCAGCACCTTGTACCCTGCCTTTGCCGATCAATACGTGAGTTAATCAAATTCATATTCTGACGTCCTGCTAGCAACGATTATTAATTTATCGTTGTCGTTTGACGCGATGACTTTCCCGCTTGGAGTTTAAAAACAATCGTAATAGGTGTCTAGCTGGTACCTACCTTCCTTTTCTTTAACACGCAAACTGAATATTTTGTCGTACCAATTATTAAACGTTCTACATGGTATCTATAGGGTTTCTGAGGTCTACCGACTAGTGACTACCGCTACCACTCGTCAGATTATTATCATTATGGTTTAATATTAGTTTAAGTTTGTTATAACAATAATGTGACCAGGATTCTCGGGGGTACCAGTGTCTAAATAAAAAAAAAATCATTTTATAATAATAAATTTAAAAAAGATTGAAGCAATCTATGTTTTTTCTACACGGTGCAGCTATATTTTGAAGCTTATGTTATGTAATCGGCAATTTATCCACGGACGACGTGGTGTACAACATATACTTAAACGCAAATTTCTCTAAAAATTAAAAAACCCATATTATTTGCAATAAAATTTCTTGTCGACGTACGTTAGATTTTTATTACTATGCATAGGAACATATAAAATATTTGTCGAATTGCGATTTAAATTTGAATTTTTTTTTCATTTCGCAGTACCCTTGGATTTTCGCCGGAGTACCGAAAAGCGACGACAAAGAGAAGAAAATCCATGATGCACTCGCGTTTTTGGAAATCTTTTTGGGGTCTTCCACTTGGGCTGCAGGCGATTCAGTGACTGTGGCCGATGTGGCTTTGGTCGCTTCCATTTCGACCTTTGAGGTATTTTCTTAACGAATTTTTTTTTACAAATCATACTGTTATAACTTAGACACACGTTTAACACTCGTTTTTCGTATTTTATTCAGGCTGTCGGTATTGACTTGAAGAAATACGCCAACATCTCTAAATGGTTTGAAAAGTCCAAGAGTACATTGGTGGGATACCAAGAAGCCAATCAAAAAGGAATCGATGGATTCAAAATCATGGTAGCCAACCTCACCAAGAAATAGACGTTTATACTTAGTTGCGTTTCTTTTGATCAGATTTAGATTTCGTGTTTCGTGTTTTGATAACACCATTTTTGTTTTTCACTATTCAACGGTATAATATTAATTATTGCTTTTTACAAATTTAAATTATAAATACACACTTTTTTTTTATTCATGTTCTTTTTTTTTATCTGATATATTTATTATTTAACAGCTGTCACCGAACGTTTCAAAATCATAGTCCAACCTTCAATTAAAAAGTAAAAACAAAAAATGGACTCTGACTTTCACAGCATGTAAGCACTTAAATCCCAAAATTTTCCAGTGTAAAGCGCAGGATATGCTGACTAAACTTGTGATGCTGTTACCTACGTGCAGGGTTTGAAACTGGTTTAACCGCGTTTTTAAAAAAACCAATTAAAACCTAGATGTTTTTTCATTTTTGAACTTCGTAACTGTAACTGAAACAAAAAGCTTTAAAACTTCGGTTAAAAGACCGTAGACTGAAACCCAAGAATTTTTAGAACCCTTTATAAAACCCTTATTTTTAATACCAATTAAAATTAATATTTTGTTCAAATATACTCGTATATAATAAACAATGTGTCCCGCAACGATTTACCCATTGCTATATCTTCTGAGATTATAAATATATCATAAATCTGTTTTTTTATTAGACTTACAGACATAAGGACTATATTATATAGGTACATTAGGAAAACTAACAAAGCTATCAAGTTTCTTGTCAAATACAATTTGTTTCCTTATGGCCATCAAACATAAATTGCAATTCTTATCAATTGTTGTTAATTTTTTAAGAAATTACGAAATTTCAATTAAAGATCCAAGGTTTCCATTGATTGAGCTGGTAAATTTCACATAGCTGATATATGAGGCAACCTTAGGATGGATCTAGAATACACCAAAACAATTACGAATTAATAATATATAATATTTTACTACAATAAACACTAAGCAGTGTTAATTAAGCAGCGTGTTATCAACTGACCTGCAAAATGCATACTACGCGTCTACCTTTAGGTATAAGCGCAAATCACCCGAAAATATTGGGGGGGGGGGGGGCTTAAGCACCAAACAAATTTTGGTGGCAACAGACGCGTGAGGGGCTTTGCCCTTCATACATCATATCATATAAATAAAATACAACTAACTATAAATCCAAACATTTTAGGCAAAACAAATTAATTGTTTTTATTAAAAATTTAATGATTGAAAAATTGGGTTAAAAGGTGTTTCAAATATTAGGTTTCGGTTCGACTGATCAATGCATCATTAGAAATTATTATTTTTAACTGGTGGCACAGATTTTAGTATAAATTTCATTTTTTCTGCATTTTCTATGATATTACTGTCATACACCAATGAAATGAAAAATAAAATTTTTATTTAGTATTTTTTACAACGTTTTTGGATTTTTAGAACATTTTTTTGGTGTTTTTAGAAAATTTGTTTTGCTCGAAGTAATTTTTCTTAAATTTTTTAAGAACCAATGGAATTTTGTAAAAACTCCAAGAAAATTAAATATAATTTTTTCTACTAATATTTATATTTCATTGCTTATTATGTTCGCTCCTATGATTTATGACTTCAGTTATACAAGATGACACTTGCCAATAACTGTCGAAGATTTTTATTCGAAAATATCAAATAGCGTCTGATGGGCCAGTGCTATAATGAAACACAAAATACAACGAATATTAGACCTACCTGTCTACATTTTATTTTATTTTAAATTAAATTAGCTTTTAATTTATCTTGGTATTTGATAACTCTATAATATGCACTAGCATTGAATCTAATTTAAAAAAGGCATTTTTCTTGTTTTTTTTTGCAATTAAATAAATGCCCTATTTAAGACTAAATCTAACGTTTACTTATTCAATTGATGACCATATCCACGTCCAGCCCTCAAGTATTTACTTAATAATTAATATTACATAATATATTGTACACAATAATCAAATATAATATACTATTTATGGGTTAATAGGATGATTACTATAGGTATAATTGTATGCGTTCTTAATTCATAAAAGTAAATTTTTTACTTTAGATACCTACCTAAATTTAAGTTTTTACATTTTGTGATAACGAAATCGCCAAGGACCGGTAAAATTATAGATTTCCCGGGCCGAATAGTTGTACCAGTCCGCCTCTGACATATTCGATATCGTTTTATGTTATAAATGTTTATTAATACAATTATTTTTATCATAAACACAACAACAATTATATAAGTATACAGTATACATCTAATATATTATATGTCATAACTCATAAATCATAATAGTTTAATTTATCCAGACATAAGTTCAACATATTATTATTAGTACAAATAATTAAATAAATCTTCTTATATTTTTTTAATAAATGTAATTATTATGGAAATATTATGACAGTAGTACTATAAGTTATAATCACCGGATTCGAGGGGCATCAATTTTATTGTTCTAAACGGTCCTGAGAAATTGTTGTTCTCGATCAATTTTTCATTCTGAGAATGATCGCTCTTTTGTCGTACTAGATACTGTCGGTAGAGTATAAGCGATTTAAAGAACCATGTATAATGTAGGGAAAATTCTCTGTGATCCGGAATTTTGGGTTTTGAGGTAATTTCAGATTTTATCCCTGTTTATGAATAAATATTGAATAAGCACGCATAATAGAATTGTTCTTAGGTTACAGCTAACACGGTAATAGTGTGATACTGTAATAATGGATCCCTTGCGTAACTGGTAACCGTATAAGTACCTAGTACAGAGTGAAACCTGACTTAACGGACACCTCTCTTAACGGACAAAATGACCAGGTCCCGGCAAAAAGATAGGCATTCTAATGTATTTCGACCTGTCTATAACGGACTCCTTCTATTACGGACACTAATATTTAATCCAACAATTTCATAACAGACAAAAATACATACATACATACATACATACATACATACATACTACGAAACAGAGTCTATAAGGAACGCAATTGGGTCATTCAGTGAAAACACGGATTACGTTTTTATTCAGTTTCTATCGGTTCGCAGTCAGAGTTGTATATCCTTTCCTTAGCAATGCCACCTCCCCTGCCGCGTAAAGCTTTAAATTTAAAACAAAAGGATTTTCATATGTGAGCGAATTAATTATCCATCACGAGTTGGAAATGTCCAAATCGAAGTTCAAAAAACAAACATCAATAGAATCATTTTTTAAAAAATAATTAATAAATTTATACAAATATAATGGTATGTACATAATACATTTATAATGTGTCATTGTATGTATGTAATATAAAAATAATAATTGTAATTGTAATAAATAATTAAAATTAAATTCATAATGTAGAATGTATTTGTTTAATACATATATGTATAATATTAATAAAGATTATACCTAATATATACATTATACATATTATAAAATATAAAACAATACAAATGTACGTAAAAATTTTAATTTTTAAAACATTGAAACCTAAACCTGTATACAACAGACACCTGTCTATAACGGACAATTATATTAGTCCCGTGACTGTCCGTTATATACAGGTTTCACTGTACTTATTTTAATAATTGTATGAATTATCTTGAATCATTTTTATCTATTACTCAACTCGCCAGCATTTTAGGTGGTTCAAAATTTCAAATATACTACTTTAAGTGCGTACTCGGCACCACTGGCTAAAAGCTGAAAAACGTTGTATTTTAAAAAAACCGTAACAATTTTCTGAAAAAATGATTTCATAGTTATAGTAATGAAGTTATAGTTTTAATATTTATTATTATTTATTATTGAGTTATCGGAATGACAATGATTCATAATTAGTCTCAAGGAGAAGGTTATTATCACTTTTCATTTATAAAGAATGTTTTCAATTTAGCTTGTAATTATGAGTGTATGACTTTTATGAGATGAATAAAATACAGTTGACACCTTTTTAGGGTCCACTGGTTATAAAAATCAGCCTAATAATATAACTGTTTATTCAGAAATTGTGTACACTATCAATGGTAATAAAATATTTACAATGTACTTACAATAATGATGTCATTACAGTTTAATATTTTACCATCTCAAGGATCCAACCTAGGACAAATATTGTTCTACTCTTTTAATTGCTCTTTTTTTTCTCGGAAAATTTCAGCATTTAAAATAAAAATGATGAAAATGTTTAGTTGTTATTGGGTTTAATTGTACATTTTCAAGTTAATTTAAAGAATTTTGATTTCATTTTTATTAAAAATCTCTTTACGGATTACTTGGCCTCACTGAGAAAGCTCTTTTGAATGCCCAGGGTTAAACTCTAATTATTGAAAATATTAAAAACGCTCAATTTTATGCTCAAGATCATTGTTACGATGAGCTAGATTCTAAGTCTTTTGACATATAATTATACCATGCAATATAAAACGTTCTATTAGATCGCTTCTCACGAAAATTAATACAGTTACTATCTTCAACTAACATTTGTAGCTATAAATTCTCTATAATCTGCTATTAGGTTGTTAGCAAGTTTTAAATTTCACAACATTAGTCATTACATCAAAGTTACTGTCAAAGTACAATGTCATTTTATTATTACCCTGTTTTTGTATTTTACGTATTCGTATATTATGCGAAAACAATGTTCTCTGATTTAAGTTTGTGACCCAAAAAAACAAGAAGGGCACATATGGATCATTTTTACATGTAATGTTTGTGAACAGAATATGTTTATTTAACACTGTTTGTTTAAAACGAAGAAATATGTTTCTGCGAAAAGTTCCACGTCATGAAATATAATAAACGTGAACGCTGGGTTCTAAGGAATAAAGTTGAAAAGTATATTAGTTGATTTCGTACATCGTATATCTAGACCAATGAAATAACGTTACGTTTGTCCACCAACTGTTGTAAAAATGAAATACATATGAAATAGTCGACAACTTGAACCTTGATACCTCTAAATTCTCGATATCTCAAATGCATACAATTTGCCTTTGGACCCCATGACACCTATACTATTGGTTTTTCATTATTATTACACAATTAAGTAATAATTATTTATTTGTGACCTGTTATATAACAAATTGAAATACGTTATTTAACACGATTACTTCATATTACTATGTTATAAGTTAAAGCTGGGAAAATAATGGTGAAATACCTTTCTATTATAATATTATATTCCTAATATATACTACTTATATTTTATACATTATTGATGATTACAGATGCATATAATTTTCCTCCATTACACCTATAAAATTGGTCATTGATTCCTTGAAATTTGTATTTACTCCAAATTTCCCCTCCTCCTCCATTCTCCAACTACGAGTAACCGTGAATCGACCACCTATATACTGTTAAACTATTTACAATAATAACAATAATAGTAGTAATAGTAGAAGTTGTTGTAGTAGGAAGTATCTCATCAAACATTATATTAAACCAATCGAGAACTCAAACATGCAATAGTTAAAATAACCATCAGTAGTCTTAATAAATATGAAGAAATTTAACTTTACTTAAAAGACTTATTCTTATTTCCACATTTCCATATATATTACTTTGACACATACATTTGACTTAAATTGTGGGTTAATGAGATGAAGAAGTCACATAGTTTATTATATTATGAAGAGATTTGCACTCTCAGAAATTTTATCGGTTGGATGTATTCAACAGATTTCCATCAATAAAAAAGAGGGCAAAGGTGAAGATCTGCTGTACAGAAGGTTACAAGTGGGCCTTTGAAATGCATGGTGTTAAATTTGAATTTAATATTATAATGATATAATAGCCACTTGATATCTTATGTAGTGATGTTTTTATTTTGTAGCAATTTAAAAACGAGTAATCTTAGATGAATGAAAATTCCATCATTTTTTAATTTAATCATACTTTCTTGATAAAATGTTCAAAATATTTTGAGACATGTTTATGTAATGACAATTATTTTAGAATTAGTTCCAAATAGGTTCCATAATATTGCTGAAGGTTTGAGGTGGATACGTCAAGGTGGTACAAAAATGTACTACAAATTGAAAATTTTATGTGTCCTTAAATAACTCAACGTGAGTCAAAATATTTCGAAAATGTTATTGTGTATAAAAATTGATAATATAAGTGAAATTTTTATATTTCCATCGGTTCTCTTTAACCTAGTGTTGGATAAGATTATTAGAGAAACAGATGATTTTGCCATTATTGGGAATAATGTAGAAAAAGTGAAGTTGTCATATCGGAAACTCATAAAAACTGAAGGAAAAGTTGGTCTACAAGTTAGATGATAATAAAACAGAAGACACAGGGTGATTTTTAGGCATTTTCAGCTATTTGCTAATGCTTTATAAAATTATGATTGTATATTTAGATTGAATATATTGTAATTAGGTATTAAATAATAATTGTTGACAATACTAATATAATACATTCAATATTTCGGATACTCATATCTTAACTAACGTCAACATAAAAAATACCAAAAATTAATTTTTATTTGGCTAAAGAGATGATGGTCATAAATAATTTGTATCTATTATCTACTATTCAAGTAAACCAACTTATAAGTAGAAATGGAATTACATTTTTTATGAATTTTAACTTTTACAAATTTCGGTTTTTAGTGGTTTGTTAAGTTGCTATCCTGTTTTTGTATTTTAAATATTCTTAGTATTCATGTTTGTAAAAAACAATTTTCTTTGATTTAAGTTTGTGACCCAAAAAAACAAGAAGGGCACATATGGATCATTTTTACATGTAATGTTTGTGAACAGAATATTTTTATTTAACACTGTTTGTTTAAACCGAATAAATATGTTTTTGCAAAAAGTTATGCACAATATAATACACCTGAACTTTGGGTTCTGTGGAATAAAGTTTTAGATCATACACTGCATAATACTTTATACCTACAGCATTGGTATAATACGACATTTTTGTATTTATTGATAATTTTTTACTTCAAGATATTCATAACATAATTGAAAAGGTTTTTATTTTTGGTTGCTCTAATGATTATGCTTCCTTATACTGCATGTAGGTACAAGAATTCCACGATATAAGTTCTGGGTAGCCAAAGTATAATAATTATATTCAAAACAAAATGTATAATTTTATTTTAATCTATACTTTTGGTTCAATTTTCGACTACAATACGTCAACTTTTTAAAAAAAATCGTATGATTTACAATTTGTTATGGATACATGTAGGTTTTCATTCGAACAACGAAAGTTAGACGATTTACTACATAATACTAATTAAATGTCATGAACCATGTTAGTATAAGAAAATATCGTCTTTAACTAAACTTAAGAATTTCAACAATCAGAATTTGAGTAGTTGTATGCATATTTTAAACATAAAAATGGGATAAGAAACTTTAAAAATGTCACTGTTTATTATATAATATCATTTGATATTTTATAATGATTGTCGTTATGAAATTTAAAACTTACTTTTTTTTTTTTTAAACATATGACATTCCTAGTCTAAAGCTATCTTTATCTAATGATGTTTGGCAATTTACATATTAGTTTTAAACTTTCAACAGATTAACGTGATAATTAAAAGTATTTTTTAGTACTATGGATAATTGACAATCGGTAATTTTAGATGTACAGAAGTAATGTGATTACAATAACATACTAATATTTACATATTTACAATAGTATAACTATAAGTACAGAGAAGTCGTAGAATGATCTGGAAGAAGCGCATGAGTAGAGTAAAGATTTGGATGTTCAGAGGTGGCTTAGTATAGGAGGTCGCGGGGATGACCTCGTTTTAATCGACGATGAGTTGTGTGAGTGAGAAGGTTATAGTGAACTGCACTTGATGAGTTTGGAAGAGAGCAGTGGAAATTGTTTGCTTATGTTTTAATATGATCTTGGATTTCTTGGATTTGAAAGTCTTTGTGGAGATTTACATTTCTGACAAACCATGAGGCATTTGCAATTATTCTGAGAACTTTGTTTTGGACAATTTGCATTTTTTTGATGCACCGGGATTCACAATTACCCCATATGGGGCAAGCGTATGTAAGAATTAAGCGTATAATTAGTTTAAAAATTAGGAGAGAGCATTTGTTTTGTATCGTTGAATTTTTGTTCAGGATGGGATAAAGCGTTGAGATGCGCTGGTATGCTTGCTGGACTTTGGATGAAATGTGGGGCCGGCACGTGAGTCGTTTGTTAAGAGTTACACCTAGGTATTTAACCGTCGGTTGCCAGGGTATATTTTTATTGTCAAATTTTAGTTGTGGGGGAGTAATATAGCGAGTAGCGACGTAGACTAAAAATAACTCCTATGCTCTTCGAGGCGTTGATTTTGGTCCTCCAGTTTTGACACCAGTGTGAGAGGGTATTTAAAAGTGATCTTGCAAATTTGTAGTTATTCCTTCGATGTTGCGTGATTCCGGGAAGATGGTTGTATCATCAGCGAAGAGATAAATTTGTGTGCGTGGTGATCGAGGGATGTCGGAAACGCATAGGTTGATAAAACTTACTAGAATGTACTACTACAAATGTTATGATAATAGGTAGTTACCGTATTAATTTAGTTTAATGTGAAATAGGGTGTTATGTCTAGTATTCACCGGATAGGATCTAATGCCAATCTTTAGTTAATGGTTCCATTTGATAGATTGTATCAAAATAAACAATCATTATAATTACGTCTATTATTCAGAAGGGATATATTATACAGTTGCTTGACTTCGTCAATAGGTGGTCCACTAGAGTTCAATTTAAAACCAATCATCCTAGGGGAACCGCTTTGGTTTTTATCGATTGAACCGACCAAACCTGTTTGTTGACGGTACCAAGTTAACGAATCAAGTTCCAAAACATTGCTACCAAAGAAAAATACTAAAGTTTGGTGACGTATAGTTCATATCTGTATAGACATATAGTAACGCATTATAAACCCTAAATTTCTAAGGACTTTTGAAAATATAGTTTCTATGTGACGATTAAAAATCAAATTGGATGATAAAATTATACTGAGATTTCTCACCTTGCTCAGTGCTCACAATATTAATATTATAGCCACCTAGGTTATAATGGTAAAGACATATGTTTGGACTTTGTGATGGAATGGCATTATCATGAATTTGTATTTGTCTATATTTAAATATAATATGTTATGTAAGCACCATGTTGAGAATCGTTCATGGTCTTGTTTTAGTTTCTCTTGATATTTCAAAATATGTATAAAGAAAAAGTTGATGGGATTTTTTAATTTGAGTATTAAATCTACACATTTATTGATGGTAGGGTAGATTTTTGATGATGATGACACCTTCACTATAAAATCAATTCAGTAATACTAAGTCATATTTTGTTTCGTACAATTGGCGTAAAGCGGTTCGTGATTCTTATACAGTTATACATAATACCTGTATTTATTTGAATTTTAAATGTAATGGGTCACATGAAATTGATATTTGGTTTGTGATTGTCCGTCCCACTGATATTTTGTATATTATATAATATATCATATTGTGGCCAGTCACGGATCCAGACCAAATATCTGGGGGGGGGGAACTAATATAGTACTATCTTAGTATGTGCACCCCAAAATGATACTTATAATAATATATTATATTATTAGTTATACATGTTATTTGAAATATAGTAATATCAGGATCTATGGAATTTTCAAACAATCAACATTCTTTGTTAACATTTTATATTATAACTGAAAACAAAATAAACTGCATATGAGTTAAAAACATGTACAAACACCACTAAACAAACATGGTGGCTTATAAAAACCAGTGGTTCTTGCATTGTATAATTATTGTTTGTCGCTAAAAGTCGTTGGTAAGAGGTTCAATTGTGAAAAACTGAAACAATTTTCTAAAAAAATGTCTTCAACGTTATTTAAGCATAATATCATACTTATAGTACTATGCATCGGGACGACATTGATTCATGATTCGCAGCAAGGTAATTATTATTATTTTTATTTAAAAAGATTGCATTTAATTTCGATTAATTATTAATATTAGACAACTCAACGACTGTATGACGTTCAGTAGTGAATAACGATTTTTTTTGGTGTAGTAATAATTTATACTAGGGTATTAGAATTGAGCCGTGGGTGCAAACTTATGTTGGGATAATATTTTTTTTAGTTCAGTACTATATATACTATATGAAGCAAAACGATTAATTATTGCTTTAGTTTCGACGTCAGTAAAAATCTATTTTACTTATTACTCGCATCATTATTCTTGTGATAGTATACCTGATATAGATAGATGGATGATATTATATTTATATTGCAGCCATTAAAGTAACTCTGTGAAGCTCAGTAATCTTTCCGGATATTAAAATCAAAAAAATGAATGTATTTTACTAATAGTATATGTGTATAACAATGGGTGGAACCAAGCTGCACCTACAACATTTCATAATAGAGTGTCAGTGTGTGTATACTCGACCCAGCGAAAATTTGTACCATCAGTCTTTGTAAAAAAAATTAAAAATTTCAAATGTCAAGAAATAGCTCAAAAAGTGTCAGAATATTTTAAACATTTTATCATTAACAGACATTTACAAAAAAATCATTTAAAAGAACAATTGAATTACTTATCTAAAGATAGTTGTTACTTATTGAATCACAACAAAATATCAAAAATCGTTTGAGAAGAAATTGTTATTTTACGTTTGAGTATCTATCTCAACAGTTTGAATTTCAAACGCTAATAAACATTTATGTGACTTTCCATTAAACCTTTCTTTATTATAGATCGACAAACATATAAGGAATCTTGTATTACATTTTCAAATTTTAAACCTTGTTTTAAGTTTCCAATCATTAGTTATAACAATTAAAAATGTTATACATTTAGAACTACAAAATGATGTAAACTAATTTCGTCAAAATCTAAACATTTAATGCTTATTTTGAAAAAAAAGTCATACATATGGATCTTCATTATTTCAAAATAGCTATTATATAACATCGAACGAGAAATCTTGTATTAAATGATAAATGTTCAAGCTCTTGCAAAAAATGTTTTTTCAATATGTATAAAAACAATTCCTTGAAAAGTGTCAAAATATTTGGAAAATGTGATCCTTTAAGGAAATTTGACTTGTAAATAATTTGTTAAAATTTAAAGTTTCTACTGTCATTCATTTTTGAGGTGCAACAGAAAAACATAATCCATTTTGTTTGTTAACAATGCCAAATTCTCATGAATAACTTAACAATTAAAATATCAAAAAAACTCTTCGACATGCCGCAGCTAATATTCTTGACTCTGCATTATAAAATAGGTACCAAGATAAATAGATAATTTAAAAATATATTAAAAATAACAATAATATGGATTATTTTTAACTTAAATGTATCCATTGTTATTATTTAATAATAATAAGATATACAATAGACATGCCTTATAACTTCAGTTAGATTTCTAAATCCAAAACGTTTTATTTAGAGTGTACAGTACGATAAACCCAAAATTGAGTAACATTTTAGTTCTAAATAATCTAAAACGTTTTTTTTTTTTTTGCAGAAAAGAAGTAAATACCTGAAATACAGAAATATTGTTAACGAGATTATAGATTTTAGTAATTACCCTTGGTTACCATCAATTATCAATGATTTCAAAAATTTATTTTATGTATAATTTGCAGTGACAACAGTTATAGAAAACCAATAATAATAATAATAATAATAATAACAATACTAATAGTAATAACTACTAAATACTAATACACTAATACACATAAAATAAAGCTTATAGTTTCTCAGCATATAGTGTAAATTTCTGATGCTTAATTTTTTTTTATAATTAGTTAATTTTATCAAGAGATTACGCCGAAGAATGAAACAAATATACAATTTTTCTTCTTTATAACATTAGTATAGATTATTAAACCGTACGAAACGGCGTGAAATTAGTGTTAGTCTGTACATTGATTTTATAATATACAGATAAGCCATTCTATTGTTTATTGTGGCAGCGGCTAATTGCATTCAGCCGTTAGACGTCGCTGTGTTCGACTGCATTCAAGAGGGGTAAACATAGGATGGGTG